>NC_091341.1:16756914-16761914 GCF_038502225.1 Cherax quadricarinatus
TATGTAGTTCACTTATCTGTTACAAGCGAATTTAGGAAATTTGTTTAATATATCTGGTATATATCCAACGATAAAGTGACTGAAGCGGTAATGAAGTTTTCTTGTCGAGATTAATGCTATTATCACCTTAATATGCAGCTTGATATAGTTGGTTTGATTTGTGAGCTGACTCATCATCGTTGTGTTTCTGACCTCAGGCTGAAAGCTAGTCTCCGATTAGTACGGGTATTTTTCCTTGACCTCCGTTTGTTTATTTCTGGACCATTTAACATACTGTGGACATTTAATATTTATTCTCTGTTTGGAGACCCCTAAATCGAGTCTAGGTAGGCTCTGGGTAAAGTTTATTTTGTTAACATATATTAAGCTGGCCCATGGCCGGGCTCAGAGAGTAGAGATACTCTCGAAACTCTTCAAAGGTATATCAAAGGTATAACCTCTATTTATCAATAGTTAACCCAAAATAACGAAATTGTGGGAAAAAAAGGATGGCCTCTGGCAGCGTCTGGTGTATAATACCATCTTTGAACGTGAGTTTATTTTTTTTACCAAACGCTAAAAAATATAGTTAGAAAGTGGGCAGTAGGCCGAGTCCAAATGGGTAAGCCAACAGACACTGCTGCTGTAGAGTACAAATGGTTATAATCCTAACCATAATTTTTAAAGGGGTGGACCGGTATGCCAGCGGAAGGCCTCGGTCAGATTACCAAAAGCTCCAGTGGCGGGTCATTATATGACTAAGACCCGCGTCAGGAAACACTTGTCCTGTTTTCTGACGAATATTGCCTACATACTGTTGCCGTGGACAGCTGTAGGCCCGACGGCCACCATATATTGTCATCTATGCCCGTAGACACCTCTAACCGGAAGCTCTTATTTGTTATGCAAGTTGCACCCGTCCTCAAAATATGCTGTTGGTTTTCTAATGCGTTTACTGGCGTTCGTTAGTGGTCGTTCCAAGTCTAGTAAAAGAATTATATCTCATTTATGTTGAAAATGGTATAAAATACCGACAAGTTGATGATTAAGACACTGTGTAACAGTTGTGTATCTTTATTGTTGAAACGTTTCGCCTACACAGTAGACTTCTTTAGTCAAATACAGAGGCAACAGTTGTAGTGAAATGAAGATGTAATAAGCCCTTCAACCTTCATTTCACTACTACATCTGCTGCCTCTGTATTTGACTGTAGAAGTCTACTGTGTAGACGAAACGTTTCAACAATAAAGGTACACAACTGTTGCACATGTGTCTTAATCATCGTCTCAGTTATTTTAGGTAGGGTGTTTCAGCTTAAATTAGGAGAAGTTATATTTGATCGCCAATAAGCACATTTCATACGCTCGTTATACTGAAAATTAGCTCATCATTTAGATTTGGAAACTAAGCGATGTTTCGGTCCGTCCTGGACCATTATAAAGTCGTGACTTTATGATGGTCCAGGATGGATTGAAACGTAGTCTAAAATTTCCTATCCATGTTGTGGAATGGATTACATGTGTGTTAAGATAAATGTGTTATCCTCTCTGGCATGTGGTTGTATCATGTATCTATTAATGGTTCCGAAAATCATCACCCCGCTGCCCAGTTTCAGACAGACCATTAGCGAGGTAAACTTGCCATCTTTCTCCATCAGTTATCTAACATAATTGGTGGTCTTATTAGCAATGTAAATATGCACGGGGGTCTATTACGTGGCTGGGAGTATAGTATGCTGTCTTCTTCATTATTTCCATCATATATCTCCTACACATATAGCCCGCATATAGGAGAAAGATGCTTATGATGAAATTTGGGTCCGACTTGGACCATTTACAGGACACAATGGTCCAAATCTGACCAAAACGTCATAAGTTTCTCTCTGCTATGTGCGGATTATTTGTGTATTGTTCCAGTCACTCTTTTGTGCACTTTTGTTCTATATATTTCCCAGGAAGGGGGAGTGGGTGCCTTGATACTGTTGAGTGAATCTTTATCCAAGAAATTGGAACTACACTTCCCTTGGATTGAAGTATGCCTCCTTGAAACCTGTATATATTTTATTTATTCAATATACATTATACAGAGAGGCATTTCTCACCGAGTCTAACGTGATTGGTTACCATTCGCCAATTGTTTTTTTGTGAGCCTTTACGGTTTTAATTTGAGGTGTAACTAAGGTTTCTACTATGGTGACAGATAACAGGGTTAAAACCTGACAAAATACTTAAAAAAAGGCACCTCCCTGTTGTATATTGTGTCAAATTAATGTGAGCTTAAAAACTTGAGGTATCTCCGCCATAGATATTAATAATAAGGCGACATTGGTTGAACACCATTAGTGATATTAAATGGCAATCTTCTAAGTCACACAGAACCGTGTACATTTTCCATGCATTGTAAGCTGAACTGCTCGTGATAGACGAAGTAGCGCTCAAGTGTGAGCTTGCTGCTGCAGTCCTGAGAGAGCTCACATCTGAGAGATTCTTGCTGCAGTATTAGGCAATAATTATAAACTCACTTTGCAGATAACTTTGATAAGAGACACATAATGACCCACACGTTAAATACAACCACTTGGTAATTGCAGTAAAATGCGTCGCTGCAAATAATTACCGCAGTAATATGATAAATGACGGAAATTTTGAAGGTGGGGCAGTTAGGCAGGATAATAAATTCTTAAAGATTATACAATAAGTGACAGTAATGATGGCAGCAGAGGTTGGTCTGAGTGTTTGACCTTAGTGGCTAATAAGGCCACAGCTGACAGATATAATGTTACCCAAACAAAACACTCTCCTCTTGTTAGAACTTTTTGTTAAAAAGTTTTATATCTCTAATGGTTCCGGGGGATCATCGTTATCCCCCTCCTCTCCCCTCCCGTGTCTCGGTCTCCGACCATATCTCGTGAAGTGGACCCTTCATGGGAGGTTCTTCACCGTCACTGAGCGGATTTTTGATCCACGGAGTGGGATCTCTCATTTTCTTCCTTGCATCGAACCTGATTGCCTTCCATTTCTTCGGACGTTGTATGACCCTTGTGGGTCAAGATCATGTATATTTAATATAAATAGTAGTTAGTAACATTTACCTGCCATCTTACTTATTTGAGGCAGAAATATGTAGTACAAAATATTTAATAAGCTTCCTTTTTACACTGGAATGAGAGGAGCGTAGTACCTCCCTAGATGGTTACTGTCTACCATCTAGAAGGGGAAGAGACAGACTGGAGATATTTCTGTGCGCGCACACATATATCTACACAAATGGTTGCAAATCTGTATTCGTCGATTTGTTTGCGGAGGTCAAATCTTGGCTCCAGGTTCTGCCTCTTAACGATATTCATATGCAACACCTATCAAACCTGAGTATAAAGTTTTCCTCCACTAATTGCCACTCCCTATTGTATTTTTTAATCTAATATGAATGTTTATTTGTCTGGATGTAATAAGGTGCGAGTTTTATAGTGTTCTTAAAAATTGCATTGCGTTTCTAAGGAATGCTGAATAACCGGTGGACTCTAGTATTTCTCAAACATCCCCCACCCCTTTTCACTTATTCCCGTGCAACGTAAAACTTGCTTTCTAACTACCCTCTGACTGACCTGTATTTACCTTCAAATTCTCTCTCCCTTTTCCTGGTCCTGGCATTTTGGTCTGTCACTGTCCAATTAATCAAGTGTCTTGCTTATTGTAGTCATGTCTTAGACAGTCATCTTTCCTTCTTGACGGCAGGTTTGGTTCCTTTAATTTAGCCTCGTAGTCCACGCCGCTCACCTCTGGTACTAGTTTGAATGCAAACAATTTGACGTATTCAGGCTCTCACGTACGTGTGTGCGTATACTCACCTATATGTGGTTACAGGGGTAGATTCACAGCTCCTGGCCCCGCCTCTTTGCTGGTTGCTACTAGGTCCACTCCCGGCTCCAAGAGCTTTATCGTACCTCTTCTTAAAGCTATGTATTGATTCTGCCTCTACTACGCTCTCTAGATTGTTTCACCTGCTGATAACTCTAAGGCTGAAATTGAGACACATGTGCAACATCTGGGTATCTTTATTGTAGACGTTTCGCCAACCAGGCTCTGGTGGCCTGGTGGTTAACGCTCTCGCTTCACACGGTGAGGGCCTGGGTTCGATTCCCAGCCAGAGTAGAAACATTGGACGTGTTTCTTTCCACCTGTTGTCTATGTTCCCCATCAGCAAAATGGGTACCTGGGTGTTAGTCGACTGGTGTGGGTCGCATCCTGGGACACTGACCTAAGGAGGCCTGGTCACAGACCGGGCCGCGGGGGCGTTGACCCCCGGAACTCTCTCCAGATAAACTCCAGATAAACCAGTGGCTTTATCAATACAAATTCCAGGACATAACTTGAAGACAGGAGAACTATGTACAGAAGATGAGGTAGTCGTGGAGATTCTCCACGACTACGGTGCTCTTCGCACCTACTGCTAGGTTGAGGGACTGATTACCTCATCTTCTGTATATAGTTCTCCTGTCTTCAAGTTATGTCCTGGAATTTGTATTGATAAAGCCACTGGTTGGCGAAACGTCTACAATAAAGATACCCAGATGTTGCACATGTGTCTCAAATTCATCTTGTCGGTATTGTATACCATTCTTGTACAACTCTAAGGCTGAAGAAATACCTCTTAACATCACTGTGACTCAAATGAGTTTTCAATTGCCAGTTGTGTCCTCTTATTCCTGTATCCCATATCTGAAACATTCTGGTCCTGTTCACCTTGTCAATTCCTCTCGGTATTTTATCCCCCTATCCATCCTGTTCTCAAGTGTCATCAGGTTGAGTTGCCGTAACCTCTCCTCCGGGACTAGTGCTGTTACAAACTTTTGCACTTTCTCTAATTTCTTGACGTGCTTGACCAGATGTGGGTTCGATACTGTTGCTGCAGACTCCAGTATGGGCTTGACGTACACGGTTTACTTGGAGTTTACCTGGAGAGAGTTCCGGGGGTCAACGCCCCCGCGGCCCGGTCTGTGACCAGACCTCCTGGTGGATCAG
>NC_091341.1:16766914-16776914 GCF_038502225.1 Cherax quadricarinatus
ATTATTGCTCGACATTTCTTGGAAGTGTGATAGTTAACGATATACCTTTGATGAGTTCCGAGAGCTTTTCTTCTCCCAGAGCCCGACCTTGGACCAGGCTCCTCTGGTGCTAGATAAAGTTCTATGTTTATGGTCATCAGAGCATGTATTCGCAATAAAATTAACTACTAAGGGTGATGGACTGATTACATCGTCTTCACATCTCTACTGTTTCTGCCTGCTTTTCTGTACTCGACTGAAGCAGCCTACTGTGTAGGCGAAACGTTTCGGAATAAAGATACCTGTTCCACATATGTATTAATTATCAACTTGTCGGTATTGTATACCATTATCATATCCAGCAGACTTTTTAAACAGAAACACAAAGGATAACGCTAACACAACCAACAGAGAGATTTGTCTCTCATTGTATATACACAGAAACTTTACTTTAACCGTATTTTAGAGAATAAAGTATCCTTGAATGTTAGTATATAGGTGCGCAATCGCTAGATTGTAAAAATAAACTAACAGCACCAAGGAAAGGGCAGTGTAGCAGCCTATCCCCAGAGACCAGGGACAGTTGCAGATCCACACGCTGGGTCAAGAAATGCTGGAAACCAGACCGTTCGAGCGGCGACGCACGTCCAAGGGTCCACTCACAGCCAACACAATCAACAATAAGCTTACGTGCCCGTCGCCTTGCCACCTCTAGAAAAACTCCTTAATGAGACACACCCAGCCTACGATCAAACCATTACCATTCATGCGAGCAACTTAACGTGCATAAACGCAATCTCTAAGAGTCTTGTGAAAGTGGAGAAATGAAGTTGGTCACTGATAAAACAAGTAATCTATAAAAGAGAAAAATATATCTTTATTAATAGCAGGGTTAGTGATACTCCTCCTACTATTACTCCTCTCTTAATATGCTCTCAAAATAACAGGTAAACTGACATTACACCCAGGTTCTCTACATCTTTTCATTCTATCTGGAGGTCATCCTGTGTTTTGTGTATCATATCCCCTTTGAGTTTTTTTTTTATTTGAGCAATTGGAATTTGTCACGACTGAACATGTTATTTTCTAATGCCCACTGGAGGACCTTACATATATCCTCTTGCATTTTATCGGTATTTTCTACTGAGGATACTTTCATGCTTATTTTTCGTATCATTCACAATTTATGCTGTGGCCATTTTTTTTATCTGTCTGTTATGAGGATGAGAAACAGCAAAGGCGCCAAGGTCGTACCCTGGGGTACCAAGCTTTTTACATTCATGGGGCAAGATTTGGTTTTGTTTACTATTGCTTTTGATGTTCTATTTCTCAGACAATTTAATATCAATGTACCTACTTTTTGCATTATAATAATTAACCTAATTTTATGTGTTATTACTCCATAATCGCATTTGTCAAACGCCTTCGCAAAGTCCGTCAGTTTGAGTTTCCTCCAAGGCTTCCGTAATCTTGTCATGATGGTACAGCAGCTGTGACAAGTATGATCTTTCCGCTCAAAATCCGTGCTGGCTCGGGTTGTGCAGATTATGCCTTTTCATAAAGATTGTAATTTGACGTCTCATCACCGCTTCAAAGACTTTGATGGTATGTAATGTTAGTTATGCTGGTCGTCATTTTTTTTTCCCCAGGATCTACGTCTGCACTTTTTAAGTCACCTGTTATGTCGCCTGTATCTAAATTCTTTTTGTAGATATCCATTCAGAAGAATAGCTTGAAACTTGGGGCTCTTCATCCAAGGAATTGGAACTTTCTTTACGTTCTCGGAACCGAAGCTATTAACCTCCCATTCCCCAGGTGCTGTATGCCACATAAGGGTTTAGCGCATCCATATGATTGCAATAATAATGCTTTGATATACCGTTCTCTTACCTTGTGTAATATTTTCTCCATGTGGAACTGTTTGTGCCATTGGCCAGTCTTTATTTGGCTTTTATATATATGTATATCAGTACTTGCTGGTGGGAAATACACTGCTGTGCAGAGTACAAGTGTGCACCTTTATTACAGGGATTAATTAACCTAGAAGTCAGCCGGAGAATGGTTGACTCCACGTTAATTACTTTCCTCTATTATCTTCTTTCTTTATAACTTGCCCAGGTTTGTGTTGAGTGCTTCGCTCATTAACTTACTTAGTCTCAAGCGGGGTTTCTTAGGTTTTTTTCATAGCTTTTTTTCAGTAGAGGGCATTTTTTTTTTTACTGCAGACTAAGTTGAGATAGAAATGACGGGAAGCATTTCTTCAGCATAAGACCAATGAAGAGGACAAATGAGGAAAAAACGTATCTGTGATAGAGCGAATTAGCGTTGAGAGCTTCCTCTAAAACTAGAGCCATCCACGCAAACTTAAATAGGTAATCACACTCAGATTTAAGAATCGCGTGCTGGTGCTTAAATAGGGAATTGGTGAAAACACACAAGTCAGATTAATCCTCGAGTATGCAGCACCAACCTGCAGCCCCACTTGGATATGTAGGGCTGCGGGCCACCAATAGCAACAGCCTGGTTGACCAGGCAAGCACCAGACGAGCCTGGCCCATGGACGGGCTCCGAGAGTAGTAGTAGTAGTCTGGGAACTCATCAAAGGTACAAAGGTTGGTCAGCACACACACACACCTCCAGGCTGCCAGGGTGAGAGAACTCTGGATACTGGTCACAGGTATATCACAGGGTCACGTAGCCCAGGAACATGAGCTACAAAGCGACGCTTAATGGAACTCCACTCCACAGAGGTATTTTTTCCTTAATTAACTTATGAACCAAGGTGTTTGAGATACCCTCCCTTCCCTCCATGGAGTAAACCTAATTACCTCCCCAGGCACTCTGACTCTATGGGTTTAGTGCTTGCCCATTATTATTAATTATTATTCATTATTATTTTACCCCTGTGGGTTTATCGCTTAGTTTTGATTGTAACAGTTATTTATTTGAATTATCATTAACGTATTTTACTTATTTAATTATCTTAATTAGCATTAACTTATTTAGTTAATTATTTTAGTTATCAATTTATTTAGTTACCTTATTTTAATTATCATTAACTTATTATTTTATTTAGTTAATTATCTTAATTACCATTAACTTATTTAGTTATTCAATTTTAATATATTTTCTTAGTTATTTAATTTTATTATTATTATTATTATTATTATTATAAATATTTAAAAGATTCTCATTATCGTTGAGAGAACAGAGGGAAAGAGATAGAGAGGCTGAAATAAGAAAGATCAGAATGAGGGAGACTAATGGAAAGTGACCATTCACACGAGTCACGGGAACGTTAAAATAAACTTTTCTCTGTAAGGTCGATAAAAAAAAGGTGAACGAGCCGGGGGAGGGGGGCGAAGTGGCAGTAAAGAGAAGCTCCATACACCAGTTGAAAAGTACAGTAGATCGAAGGTTATGTGTTGAGGCCGGGAGCTGGAGCTGGGTCACTGCAAACACTTGTTGTTGGGTGTGTTCATAGTGTTTTTTTTTTTCTCTCCTACCTTTTACTATTCTTTTTCTTTTTTATTCTCCTCCATCCTCCCATTCGTTGACATTTTCTCCTTGTCACTTTTTTTATTTTTTTCTCTTTAGTCAGTTCTTTTTTTTTTTACATTAGGTTTTACAAGGTTAGGGTAAGGTTCCTAACTTTATTTACAAGCTAAAACTTTATTTACAAGCTAAAACTTTATTTACAAGCTAAAAGCTGTTACCCCACCTCTCTCTCTCTCTCTAGATAGTAGATAGTTTTCTCAGCAGATAGTATCAGTAGTGTGGACTTTCAGGTTCTCTGATGTCTTTCCCATGTACGTTCTTCTTCGTTCCTCCTCCTCCCTCTCTCTCTGTATTTTCGTCGTGATGTATTCTCTGCCTACTACAGCAACAGTTCCTCTCACATACCCTGGAGCTCTCTGGCCTTTATCAGCTTTCATTTATCCTTGCTTCGTCCTTGCTCTTGTTCTTCACCTTTAACATTCCCATATTCTGGCTCTTTTTACGTCCCTCTTTAACATATTCTCTCTCCCTCCCCCCCTCTCTCTCTCTCTCATAAAGAAAAACAGACAGAGCAAGCTTTGTGGCAGTATTTCGCTCTATGCAGAGCTTTATCAAGCCAATTTTATCTTTGGCTTGACAAAGCTCTAAATAGAGCGAAACGTTGTCACGATAAAAGCTTCCACTGCACCGGTGTCTTTCATTGTTTACTGTCGGCAGTACGCTACTGTATCCAGTTTCTCTCGTATTTACTGCCTTCATAAAATTAAATCTGTTGTATGTTTAGGATGTTTGAAGGATATCTGATATATGAATGAGGTACCTGACCTTTTGTGTTTAGGATGTTTAATACATGTATGAGGTACCTGGCCACTAATTAGGATGTTTAATACATGTATGAGGTACCTGGCCACTAATTAGGATGTCTGATACTTGTACGAAGTACCAGTTTTATGTTTAGGATATTTGATACTTGTGGGAGGTACCAGACTTTCTTAGAGGCATTGACACTAATATGAGATATTGGGACTGTGTGTTTTAGGGTCTTTGGTAATATAATGTATGAGGTAGCAGACTTGTGTTTATGGTGGTTCATACAGACGAAGATGACATGAGGAACCCTTGAATTAGGAAATGCTAGTTCTCTCTCATGGTAGTAAAATGTTATGAAGTAGAAGATCTGGAGGTAAGCACCATACATAGTATCAAAAGTAAGTTTATGATCGGGACCCTGAAGGCCAGACATCAGTAAAGACAGAAGGTAAGATTATCTGCGCGTTCAGGCCACCAACATCAACAGGCTAGCATCAGACGAGCCTGGCCCATCGCCGGGCTCTGGGAGTAAAAAGACTATCAAAACTCATCAAAGGTATATCACCTCTGACAGTATATAAGTCTCCATCCTGTTACTTCAACTTCACATTGTTCCAGACTATACAGCAAAACTCTCCTCCAGGCTGAGGGACTGACCACCACAAAACTACGTCTTCAAGAGTGATAGACTGATCACATCGTCTTTACATTTCTACTGCTTCTGCTGCCTCCTCTGTACTCGACTAAAGAAGCATATTGTGTAGGAAAAACGTTTCGGAATAATGATTCCTAACTGTTGCACATGTGTCTTATCAACTTGTGGGTATTCTATATCATTATCATACAGGATAAGAGGCAAGAGACGAAGCCAATAGGCTACTACTCGACCCCCTGCAAACACAAGTAGGCGAATAAACTTTAGAGTGCATAGGAACATTAATAAAGGGAAGAGACTACCAAAGGACATTAAAACTTTACATGTTTAATCTCAATATTCGAGGAACCGTAAAAAACTGTGTGCGGAAGCAGTCAGTAGTTTATGGAGAGAGACTATGGCTCTACTACAAACACGATCTTTGACTTTGTCAATGACACAATTATTTCAGCCTTGACACAACTTGAGAGGTGCTCTTAATGAATCAGAGCCAATCTTCATATGATTAAGACCTGCCTCAGCTGATTTTCAGTGAAAAATTAACAACCAGTAATGCAGAGGTAAATAGCACCTTCTGAATAAGTACATCTTACAAAGGAGAGTGAGAGTGCAACGGAGTTTCATCAGCATCAGCGGAGGAAGTTGTAGATCTACAACAAGCATTTATATCACAGGCTCTTATATGAGATTTCATTCATGAAACAGTACGAGTGAATAACTCAATCTGCAGACGAAAGAACCCTTCAAGAAGAGTTCCTTGATGCCGGTGAGTGGCTCTTGATCTAAGGAAGTGGACTTGCTCTCTTTCCAGGCGTTGTATGGCCCCCACGGTTTTAGTCTTCCCTCCTAAATATAATAGGCAAAAGAGAAGCATCAGTCTCGTACAAGGTTAATTTCTCATCCAGTGTGATTAAACCTGAGAAGACAGCATTTTAGATCTGGTCCTGACAACACAAGAGGGAATGATCCATCACGCTGAAGAAAACTTTGCTCTCACCTTCAAATATTATATTCGCAGTGTAAATAAATTCTTGAAGCTTGCCTGGAGGCACAGGAAAAATAATACTATAATTACTTGAACTGCACGAGGGAAGACTTAACACCATAACAAGCGAGGGGATGTGCCTCCAGAACTATACAGTCATCAAGATGATTGAGCTTGAATCAAATACAACCTTATCGTTTTTATCCTTGGCAAATAATTCATGTCATGGGAAAACAATTTTGGCATCTTGTGATTGAAGATTATGTTTATTCGCCAGGATAAAACGTGACACCAGTTTGTGTCATAAGATGAGGTGTTCAGCTGATGGCTGTATTGTGGGCCGCGGCAGCAGCTACAGCGGGCTTACCTGTGCTCGACTAAGTGGTCTGTACCTATATAATTTCTTTGCTTTAAAAAAGGGAAAACGCATTAGAACACTTTCTTCGCACTTTACAAAATAAATTTGCTATGCTGGAATCATATACTTTAGGTATAGCTGTTAATTAGAGAAACTTAGTCTGAAATAAGCTCCATTCAGTTTTCTTAGTATTTGCAGGCACTAGGACAGATATTGCAAAACCTTATCGTCACCCATCCCTTGAAGGTTATGTCCATTAGCGGTTTTGGTTGGTTGTTAGTTACCTCAAAATGCAAGCTAGTAAAAAAAATGGTTTCAGCAGTATGGCCAAATAGTTTTGAAAAAAATTGGTTTACCGACTTATCATTAAATTTCTCTTGGACCTTACTCTGGCGACATATCTATGAAATTATTCTATTTTAACTGATGAAGCGTCCTCAGACAAGGTATATATGTCCATGTCACTCACAGCTGTACATAAGTTTAACTGGGAGTCTGGAACCTAAGGTTAGTAATGAAACTGTTAATTTTTCTAAATATATCTGAAAGCTGAGACTGTTTTAAATCGATTTGTTTATCAATTTATCCTCGCGAATAGCTAGATTTCTTTCCTCTTAAATATTCCTTTTTTTTTCCTAGTGTCATTATTTACCTTGAAACATTTGGTTTGTCTTTAGTGTCATTATTTTGCTGTAGAACATTTATTTTTGTCTAGTGTCGTTACTTTCTTGAGGTACCTGATTTGCGTGTTTAGTGTCCTGGCTTACGCACTGGCCTGGAGTTTTGGGACTCAATCACCATGGGTTCAAACCACCACCTGTTCCATGGTTTGTTTGTAATCGAGTTATTACGAAACACCAAGTTTTCACGCAGCCTGCTTCACTGTCAGCTATTCCACTGTTACCCTGCCCTATTATTACATCTCATTATCATGTACTTCATCCCAGTAATACTCCTGTTCTTATCGATGATCATTTTTAAGTTATTGCTCGTTTTCGCACGGTAGTATTGATAACGTTATCTTTTATCGGTGTTATTGATCGTTTTCCACAATGAAGACGTTTTATTTCCTGTTTTCTTGAGCCGTTATCACTGGAGTTACGTGCTGAGTGTCTGTGGTTCGATGTCCGGCACGGTTGGAAACGTTGGGCATGTTTCTTTACACCTGATGCCCCTTTTCATCCAGTAATAAGTAGGTACCTGGGTGTTAGTAGACTGTTGTGGGTGGGGTGGCATCCCTGGGAATGGTAGTGTACCTAAGATAGGCCTCGACTTTGACATTAACTGAGGTAGATAACAGCTTTTGACCTGTGTAAAAAAAAAAAAAATGCTTCCTTGATAATGCACCGTTTTCTTATATTGTCCCAGGCATTCCTTCTGTTTATTCGTGCCCTCTGGTCTGTTAACGTAACATTCTTTTATTTTTTCTCCATTTTCTTCTATCAGTGATCTTTGTATTTTCCCTCCACCTTTAACCCCCTTTCTCTTGTTTTCTGCCTCGTTTTCTTTTATCGATGATATTTATGTTTCTCCCCACTAATGCTCCGCTTTCTCTTGTCGATGATCGTCTGGGCTTTCCTCAGATGGTCGTTTTTCTTCATCAGCGGTGAGGATTTTGGCCTCCAGGGTCGTTACCTGGGGGTGGGGGGTTACCTCACTCCTGCCACCTTTATTGAGCCCTTTCTGGTTCCCTCATTAGTATGGGGGCTGCGAACTTCATCATTTTGTGTATACTGCGAGCTCAGTCATGTATCAATTGCGGCCTCCCTCGTATGATATAGACGGGGGAGTTTTATTATTCTTTTGCAAGACTGTCTGCAATAGACTGGCCTCATTATTTTATAGTGTGTATTTGTATGTATGTATTTTATTAAAATATCTCCGTTATCGTCATTATCATGCTATTATTTACGCACACAGTCACATAGTCATAAGAATTCACTCATTCAAGAGCTCGAGTGTGCTTATAAATGAATGCGAATATTGCATATGTACTGAAGTATTTGTGATACTCGTGTGCATTAAATTATGGGGGGGGGGGGGGAAGAAATACTCAGCAGCTTCGGGGAGAAACCTCTTGAATTTTACCTGAAGTACGTGTATTCTCTCTTTCGAGGCTGTGGGTCCCCAGTTAGCTCTAGAGGTAATATCCCCATATGTGTGTGTGCGTTTGTATTTGTGCGAGTATGTTGAAACCCTCAGTCTTGGGATTACCAGCCTGAATTGCTTGGCCAGTGGGCCACCGAGCCATAGGGCTTCTCCTACCATCATCAACTGGGAAACTTGGTGACGATCATAACTGTGGCTCTATTATGAGCTCTTACCGAGACCCTCCCTTCTCCCCCAGCACGACCAGACGCCATCACCACATACTCGTATACTACAAAAATCTTAGTCTAGCATATACTCTCGATACAAAACTGCCATAACGGATCACACGAGGCCTGACAAACCAGTTCTCACAATCGCCTTCCCTCAAGGGGGTCCCCGCCTTGATGTTAGTTAAGGACTATTGATTCAAACAATTGCAACTACCTTACTTACCGTGGATCACACCTGTTTATCATTCCACATGCTCTGTATGAACCCAACAGGTTTAGCGCTTCCCCATGAATAAATGACAACTGCCACCACGCCCGACTTCTGCATTCGTCTGCAGTCAAGTCTTGTGCCTTCCTTCATACAAACACCGAAATATTCTCTTCTCTTTTACCTGTATCTCATATTTCTATTCAAGTGGTTTCCTACTTTTATTGTAACATGCCTCTGTTGTTGGCTAAGAGACTGACCTCCTATCAAGACTGAGGAACTGATCAACCTGAGAATTACATCTGCACTTCTATCTCCAGTGTTATAATCACCGGTATTCAATTGAAGAAGCGTGCTATGCAGGCGAAACGTTTCGACAATAAAGTGTTGAACATGCCTTACTCATCTACAGAACACTTGTCGGTATTGTATTCCATTGATAATACGATCCCTGCTTCTCCCGTCTTTGAACTCTTCTGTTCCCCTTTCCTCCCATCCAACACCACTTTCTCTTCTACTGTTCTCTGTCTTAGTTCTCCCGTACTTGTATTTCCTTCTCTCGTTTTCCTCCCTCTCCCTTCTCACTCGCAGGATGTCTGGTTTAGTCACGTTCTTTGGCCTGAAATGAGACTGAAGCATTTTTCTCATGTGAAGCCAGCACGGGAGAGATAGCAGGACTTAAAGAGGCTGCAGAGGGATAGGATAGAGGAAAATGAGGATGAGGTCGAAGGAGCGACAAGGGGAAGATTAAAGGGTGGTAAAGATATATGAGAAGGAAAAGTTAAATGAGTACAGGGAGGTTGGAAGTGTATTAGGGGAGTATTTGATGAGCATGATCTAGTGAAAATGTCTGTTGTTTGTCACGTTAGTACAGTGCTCAAGTCGTGTTCATTCTACACAGAGAGCGCAGTGCTTTCCAAAGTCGATGTTCATTCTTTATTGCTAGTTACGCAATGAGCACGCATCAGTCAACACACAGCGCCATAACTTAGGTTTAGAGGTAGCTTTGGCCGTCCGTGAGAAATGTTACAATCTGTGGTGTCTGAACAAGCCAAATGTTGATGATGGCTGCCTTGAGTGCCTCCTCGTGAGATATTCTCAGGTGGGCTCAGAATTACCGGGAATGACCTGTAAATTCGCCCGGAAATGATCGTAAAATTTCCCGGGGATGGCTTAAATCACGCCG
>NC_091341.1:16779414-16789414 GCF_038502225.1 Cherax quadricarinatus
AGGGGGATAAGTCTGTTGAGTGTACCTGGTAAAGTGTATGGTAGAGTTATAATTGAAAGAATTAAGAGTAAGACGGAGAATAGGATAGCAGATGAACAAGGAGGCTTTAGGAAAGGTAGGGGGTGTGTGGACCAGGTGTTTACAGTGAAACATATAAGTGAACAGTATTTAGATAAGGCTAAAGAGGTCTTTGTGGCATTTATGGATTTGGAAAAGGCGTATGACAGGGTGGATAGGGGGGCAATGTGGCAGATGTTGCAAGTGTATGGTGTAGGAGGTAGGTTACTGAAAGCAGTGAAGAGTTTTTACGAGGATAGTGAGGCTCAAGTTAGAGTATGTAGGAAAGAGGGAAATTTTTTCCCAGTAAAAGTAGGCCTTAGACAAGGATGTGTGATGTCACCGTGGTTGTTTAATATATTTATAGATGGGGTTGTAAGAGAAGTAAATGCGAGGGTCTTGGCAAGAGGCGTGGAGTTAAAAGATAAAGAATCACACACAAAGTGGGAGTTGTCACAGCTGCTCTTTGCTGATGACACTGTGCTCTTGGGAGATTCTGAAGAGAAGTTGCAGAGATTGGTGGATGAATTTGGTAGGGTGTGCAAAAGAAGAAAATTAAAAGTGAATACAGGAAAGAGTAAGGTTATGAGGATAACAAAAAGATTAGGTGATGAAAGATTGAATATCAGATTGGAGGGAGAGAGTATGGAGGAGGTGAACGTATTCAGATATTTGGGAGTGGACGTGTCAGCGGATGGGTCTATGAAAGATGAGGTGAATCATAGAATTGATGAGGGAAAAAGAGTGAGTGGTGCACTTAGGAGTCTGTGGAGACAAAGAACTTTGTCCTTGGAGGCAAAGAGGGGAATGTATGAGAGTATAGTTTTACCAACGCTCTTATATGGGTGTGAAGCGTGGGTGATGAATGTTGCAGCGAGGAGAAGGCTGGAGGCAGTGGAGATGTCATGTCTGAGGGCAATGTGTGGTGTGAATATAATGCAGAGAGTTCGTAGTTTGGAAGTTAGGAGGAGGTGCGGGATTACCAAAACTGTTGTCCAGAGGGCTGAGGAAGGGTTGTTGAGGTGGTTCGGACATGTAGAGAGAATGGAGCGAAACAGAATGACTTCAAGAGTGTATCAGTCTGTAGTGGAAGGAAGGCGGGGTAGGGGTCGGCCTAGGAAGGGTTGGAGGGAGGGGGTAAAGGAGGTTTTGTGTGCGAGGGGCTTGGACTTCCAGCAGGCATGCGTGAGCGTGTTTGATAGGAGTGAATGGAGACAAATGGTTTTTAATACTTGACGTGCTGTTGGAGTGTGAGCAAAGTAACATTTATGAAGGGATTCAGGGAAACCGGCAGGCCGGACTTGAGTCCTGGAGATGGGAAGTACAGTGCCTGCACTCTGAAGGAGGGGTGTTAATGTTGCAGTTTAAAAACTGTAGTGTAAAGCACCCTTCTGGCAAGACAGTGATGGAGTGAATGATGGTGAAAGTTTTTCTTTTTCGGGCCACCCTGCCTTGGTGGGAATCGGCCGGTGTGATAATAAAAAAAAAAATATTATATATATATATTATATATATATATATATATATATTATATATATATATATATATATATATATTATATATTATATATATATAATATATATATATATATATATATATATATATATATATATATATATATATATATATATATATATATATTATACACACACACACACACACACACACAGAGGCTCCCTCACTTCCTCGTGTTAGTGTGACTTGTAAATGGTTCAAGTCGTACCGAAACGTCGTCATAAGCTTCTGTCTCCTATGTGCGGGTTATTTGTGTATTAATAAGAGTTACTCTCGTATTTTACTAGCGTATTGTAAATGATTTTCAAAGCATATAAACCATATATTTATAAAAGACTGGTTGTGTTACTCTTACTGCAAAATTAATTACCACATGTCAACACACTCAATTGATTCTTTGCCTCCAGGCTCCTCAAGGAAGGTTCCTTGATGCTGATAAGGGGCTCTTGATCTAAGGAATTGGACCTGTGCTCCAGTTCTTTGAATCGAGCCTGCATGTTTTCCATTCATCCATGTGCTGTATGAACTCTTCAGCCTTAGTGCTCTTTCCATGACTATAATAATGTTTTTGCCTCCAGGGCTGAGCACACTTACTCATGAAACTGTGGATTAGTGTTTGTTCTTGTCACTCTTTTAGTTTGTTAAACTTACCGCCCCTGGACTGGAAATAAATCTTATTTCAGGGGCTCATCTACGTCTTCAGCTCGCTCTCCACTCTTCGCATTTCAAGCAGTTTTTGTGTGTGTGCTTTTATACTCGCCTGTGTGTGGTTGCATAGATAAGAGTCTCAGCTCCTGACCCAGAGTCTTAACTGATCTTTACCGGGTTCACTACTAGTCTCGTGGGTCTTAGCATACCTGTTCTTAAAGCTGGGTGTATTTATTTGTGTGTGTGTGTACTCACCTAGTTGTACTCACCTAGTTGAGGTTGCGGGGGTCGAGTCCGAGCTCCTGGCCCCGCCTCTTCACTGATCGCTACTAGGTCACTCTCCCTGAGCCGTGAGCTTTATCATACCTCTGCTTAAAGCTATGTATGGATCCTGCCTCCACTACATCGCTTCCCAAACTATTCCACTTACTGACTACTCTGTGGCTGAAGAAATACTTCCTAACATCCCTGTGATTCATCTGTGTCTTCAGCTTCCAACTGTGTCCCCTTGTTACTGTGTCCAATCTCTGGAACATCCTGTCTTTGTCCACCTTGTCAATTCCTCTCAGTATTTTGTATGTCGTTATCATGTCCCCCCTATCTCTCCTGTCCTCCAGTGTCGTCAGGTTGATTTCCCTTAACCTCTCCTCGTAGGACATACCTCTTAGCTCTGGGACTAATCTTGTTGCAAACCTTTGCACTTTCTCTAGTTTCTTCACGTGCTTGGCTAGGTGTGGGTTCCAAACTGGTGCCGCATACTCCAATATGGGCCTAACATACACGGTGTACAGGGTCCTGAATGATTCCTTATTAAGATGTCGGAATGCTGTTCTGAGGTGTGTGTGTGTGTGTGTGTGTGTGTGTGTGTGTGTGTGTGTGTGTGTGTGTGTGTGGGTGCGTGCGTGAAATCGTATGCCCGTACTCGCCAAATTGTGCTTGCTGTGGTCGATTGTTAGCTCCTGGCTCTGCTTCCTAAACTACTTTGATCGGCATTACGATTCCTGACCTTCGGACCCTTTCGTATATGCTGTTGAAGCTGAATAATAAGTTTGCCTTCACCACTTCTTCATCCAACTCATTCCACTTTGGTTGTATACTCGTTTGTGATTGCATGGGTTGAGCTCCACCTCCTGAACCCTGTCTCAACCTCTGTTTTACTGTAGTACAATGAACATTGAGGCCAGACAGGAAAGCAAATTCAAAGCATGGAGTTTGCTTTTATATATGATCGTCTTTCCCCGCCTCCCATTTTTATTTGTTAGCAATAAATGCTGATAGCCACTGTATCATTTTTGGAGTTTATTCTTGGTTATCTTTTTTTTTTAACGTCCTTAGCTTCGCATCATCTGCAAACTTCAATATGAAGATTATTTCCCTTGGTAGATCATTCGCACACATTTAAAATAGTATAGGGCTAAGGACTGACCCAGGTGGGACTCCTTGATACATTTTTTTTTTATCATTTTGACACAGCCTTCATCAAAGCGATTGTCTTGATACTTTTTTCCCCTCTTTCTAAACCGGTACTAGAGTTCTCTGAGGAAGTTCTTTCTCGCCGTATATTCTCTTGATCTCTTATTTTCTTCATGAGTTAACATGGTTTTCGTGTAAGCAATACTGAACTATAGTTTAACGCTTTAACGTTCCTTGCTATAAGACAATATATACAGTTTTGTTGTAGTTGTAGCAGCTGCAGTGACTTGTAGAGGTTATGTGCGCACAAAATGTTATGGAGTGCACTAGTGGAGAAGGAGGAGGAGGGGGGACATCAGTTGAGTGTGCTTCAATGGGCGAGGTGGAACAATACCCTGGATGCGTCCTCGGTCTCAACAGACCTTTAACTAACCTCACTCTTTTTCCTAAACTACATCCATCTTTTTCCCTACACTATCTCTATCTTTTCCCTACACTCTACCACCACCACCATCCACCCCAGTCCCACCAGCACCACCCTCCATCCATTTCCCTAGATTACCACCCTCCACTCCCCGATCCCCAGATAACCTCCCTCCACGTCCCTCTACTCTATTTCTCCTACCTCCGTGTCCTTCCATACCATCCCTCCCAACTCATTCCACCCTACCTCCCTCCCACATATACTTATCACCCATATCCCCTCCCACTTCCCTCCACCCCTCTGTCTCGCCTCCCTCTACCCTAGTTGACTGGCTGTCTACTTGAGCTACCATCTTGGAGACGCTACTTCGTCTTCCTCTTTTGTTTCAGCGAGTTCTGTTGTCTGTGGAGTTTTCTTGATGAATTGGATTTTCATCTTCGTCAGTATTCTTTGTGGTCTCTCGCTCCTTCACCATTGTTTAACTTGGAGCTTTTTTTTTTTTTAACTTTCGTTTTTCTGCCTTAACAGTATTTATACCTTTTATTGTCTTACAAACAGGTAAGATAACAGGTACATCTTTCTACTTGTATCTAGTTCATACTACACATTCAGTTGTGCATGTGTAGTTTTAAAAATAGGTTAGACAAATACACGAGTGAGTGTGGGTGGGTTTGAGTTTTACCTGACCTGCTTGGACCAGTAGGCCTGTTGCAGTGCTCCTTCTTTCTTATGTTCTTTTGTACAGTACATGTATGTGTATAATATATCTGTTTTTTCTTTTACTTTCTTAATAGTTATTGTTCTTAGTGTTTCCTTTCATCTTCATAATGAAGTGTGGGAGAATTCTTCCTCGGTAAGTTATTCATGTCGTAAAAGGCGACTGAAATGCCGAGAGCAAAGGTCTAGCAATCCCTTCTCCTGTAAAACTTAGTAAATGGACAAAGACAGTTTTAAAGGAGGGTTGTCTGAATGTACGTGGGTGTCGTATGAAAGTGAAGAAAAAAAATAATTGTGAATGCTCTAAATGAATAGCTGGATGACCTGGCTCTAAGCGAACCGAAGGTGAAGGGGCTAAGAGAATTTCAGTGGGGAGGTGTAAATGGGTTACGTTAGGTGTACTTGAGAGAATTAGAGCTAAAGGAGGAGTTGCAGTACTATCAGAAGATCAGTTATGGAAAGAAAAGAGGTAATATTAGTTTATAAAGTCAACAATTATTTGTATTAAATTAAGGGTGGGATGTGAGTGCGTTACCAAACTGACAAAAATACGATAACCATAAGGTCATATAATTCAGGGGTGGAGGGAAGGAGGGATAGAGGTCGTCATAGGAGAAGTTGGGGTAGGAAATAAAGAAGGTTTTGAGCGCTTAGTGCTTGGACATCCAACAGGATTGTGTGAACGTATTAGGAGTGAGTGGAAGCAAGTGTTTTTCTACGATTTGCTGTACTGTTGAGCGTGAAAAAGGTAACAGTTATAAAGGGATTCAGAGGAAACTGGTTAGTCATTTGAGTCCTGGAGGTGGAAGTGCCCCGCGACATTTGAGGAGTCTGTACATACAATAGATGTACTTACGGAACATTTCCTCACATTCCACAAGATTCACGGGGCCACACATGTTATGTAAGACAATGTCCCGCGCCATATGTCAAAACAAATAAAAAAATGCTATCCAGTAACTAGGGAACAATCCTGACGTGAATTTCATCCAAAATTATTAGAGTGAAGCTAAATCAAAACTCTGTTATAAAAACGTGTGTGTCAAGCTTGACCCTGAAGATTAAAAAATCTGGGTTCAAGAAATGGATTAGACTGGCTTTAAAGCTCCTGATTGTGTGCCTGACCTCCTGAAATTGTTAATCAACTCGCATGGAAACATGACCAGATATTAAAAAGTAAAATTTGGCTGTTATTAATTTTCATCATACGTTACTAGAAATTTCTTTACAATTTGGTAGTGGCTCAACGTCATTTGCTGAGCCGAACGTTATTAGTGGAGTGTGTACCCTAGAAATCGAAATGGGACACATTTCCCTTCCTAGATGTTATAATATACATTCTACCACACATTGAGGTCGAATATGTGTATTCGACACATATTCGACTTGCTTTATTCTCATTTCAATAAGAATACAAGACGTGAATACACTGTTTATAAAACTGACAACTGTAACATTTGGGAATCTTTATTCTGAAACGTTTCCAGAATAAAGATACCCAAATGTTGCACAAGTGTCTCATTTATCAGTTAGGTTACGTTTCCGAGGAGTGGTAATAGGATGTTTCTTCGTGCACACAGATAACCACGAGAACTTAGAAGAAGAGTGCTCTTGTATTAAGAATTCTCTTGAGTAGTAAGACGCATGCGCAACAATTAGGTATGTTTATTCCAGAATGTTTCGCCTACACAGTAGGCTTCTTCAGTCGAGTACAGGAGGCAGCAGAAGCAGTAGAGATATAAAGACGATGTGATCAGTAGGTGAAACGTTTCGGAACAAAGATGCCTAACAGTTGCGCATGTGTATTATCAACTTGTCGGTATTGTATACCATTATCATATTCATTAGTCCTGGTACTCCACAACACAACCATCACTTAAGCCACTTGTGTGTGTTAACACATTGTACAAATCTATTATTAATTCTGTGTTATAACCTTTCCCTCTACAACTCTGTTGTTAAATATTTGTTATAACTTTTACGCTCGGGACTTCACCCGTTAACCCTCACTTATTCACTAAATAAAATATTCAGATCGTTTCATATATGTCCAGTTGCCTAAATGGATTGTGGATATATTTATACTCTCATTTACCAGTTCAAACATATAAGTTAAAACGTATCACAGAACGGGTAGGGTTCCAACCAGTGGCAAGCTTGCTATGGGTTCGAACTCAGCTTGTTCTGTGGTTTGTTTGTAATCGTGTTGTTACGATTTTACGTGTCATGAAAGTAAATACGTGCTCATGCATATCCACGTGTGTGCTTGTGTCTGTGTTTAGATCCATGTACACTGAACAAGTGGTGGTGGTAATTAACTGGTGAGCTCATTATTCAGGCCTTGGAGCTGCTTCTAATCTGTGCTAATTGAGTGCTGTTTAATTTTCATTATCACCATTTTAATTATCACCTTGTTTTTCTGGTCATTTTCACGTAATTCACTGCATGTGGAGTTCACCTTTTTTTTCTCGTCTTATTTATGGTATTTTTCTATCATCTTGGTACGTTTATCTATATTTTTTCCTCATACTTTCATTCTATGACATGTGATAAAAGACGAAAATATCATAAAAACATAACGTCTTTGCAACAGCAAGAGTTTATTCTCTGTTTTTTCAGCTCCCTGGTGTCTTTCATTTTGTTTTTCATGACCTGTAATAATGTTAGCAAAATTACCGATGATATTAGGTAAAAGGACACAAATGCAACTAATGCGATATTTTATTGTGGCAACGTTTCGCGAAATGTTGCCACAATAAACTGTCAAATTATTTGCACTTGTGTTCTTTTTTTTAACATACTGCCATGACCTGTAGATGGTTCCGCGGGTCATCACTTACTGGGTGATAGCCTCGGCAGTTGCTGCTGAAATTAAATATCGTGATTATTTTTCACCTAACTGTATTTGAAACTCAACATATATTTTCTTCCTTATTTGACGCTAATTTGTGATACAGTCTTTGAATCGCATCCCGGCTGGTTAGGAACC
The DNA here is from genome assembly GCF_038502225.1 of Cherax quadricarinatus. Lineage (NCBI taxonomy): Eukaryota > Metazoa > Arthropoda > Malacostraca > Decapoda > Parastacidae > Cherax > Cherax quadricarinatus. The sequence goes on from NC_091341.1 coordinate 16,787,178, forward strand.
AATTTGAGGAAATTGTCAAGGCGGCACTTGGCAACTTCCTTAGATCAGTTCCTGACAAGCCGGGCTGTGGCTCGTGCGTTGATGACAGAAATTAACGTCAAATAATCAGGCTTTGATCCATCGGGAAGCCTGGTCTGGGACCGGGTTGCGAGGGCGTTGACTCTGAAAAGTATCTTTCGTATATCCTTCGGGTATGCACCTCTTACCTCCATCACCACTGATCTCATGCTCTCTTTTCTCCGCATTCCTCTTACAGCTCATTTATACCTTCTCGTATTCCTTATATAAACAGTTGATTAATTATTACCAATGTAGTCTTAAGCTAGCCCGAAATGCTCTACATGTGGGCTTTCTGCATGCGCAACTAAAACGTCACCCATCTCTGAAATAAATTATTATTATTATTATTATTATTATTATTATTATTATTATTCTCTCGAAACTCTTGGCATCAGCCAAGTCCATATTTTTCACATTTCTTCAATGACTCTGCTTAGGAGAAGCCCAGCAATTTCTTAGGTTTGCATGCATAGTATAGTTGCTCATTGATCAGTAAGTTTATCCTGCATAACAAAAGCTTTACCACTTTTTTATTAGTCAAATATATACTTAATAAATCACAGAATAAGCAGTGGAAAACTTTATGAAGATTTACGTTTTGCCTGCACAGCAGTCTTTTTAAAGTCTGATCAGATTTAATAAAGACTGCTGTGCAGGCGAAACGTTGTCATAATAAAGTTCCCAACTGTTGTCTGTGTGCTTTTATCACCAGTAATTAGAGTCGATGTGTTCATGTGTTCAGTCCATTGCGATTACGTTTATCTTCTCACCTCCACACACACACACACACACACACACACACACACACACACACACACACACACACACAAAGACGGGATGTTCCAGAGATGGGACACAGACACAAGAGGTCACAATTGGAAGTTGAAGACTCAGATGAATCAAAGGGATGTTAGGAAGTATTTCTTCAGTCATAGAGTAGTCAGGCCATGGAATAGCCTAGAAAGTGATGTGGTGGAGGCAGGAACCATACATAGTAAATTTAAGGCGAGGTATGATAGAGCTCATGGGGCAGGGAGAGAGAGGACCTAGTAGCAATCAGCGAAGATGCGGGGCCAGGAGCTGTGAATCGACCCCTGCAACCACAAATAGGTGAGTACAAATAGGTGAGTACACACACATACACACACCAGACAGGTCTACAAAGAGACCTGGACAGGCTGGATGCGAGGTCTAGCAACTGGCTCCTAGAATTTAACCCCGCCAAATGCAAAGTCATGAAGATCGGAGAAGGGCAAAGAAGACCGCAGACAGAGTATAGGCTAGGTGGCCAAAGACTTCAAACCTCACTCAAGGAGAAAGATCTAGGAGTGAGTATAATACCGAGTACATCGCCAGAAGCACACATTAACCAGATAACTGCTGCGGCATATGGGCGCTGGCAAACCTGAGAATAGCGTTCCGGTACCTCAGTAAGGAATCGTTCAAGACTTTATACACTGTGTACGTCAGGCCCATACTGGAGTACGCAGCACCAGTTTGGAACCCACACCTGGTCAAACACGTCAAGAAATTAGAGAAAGTGCAAAGGTTTGCAACAAGGCTGGTTCCAGAGCTAAGGGGAATGTCCTATGAAGAAAGGTTAAGGGAAATCGGACTGACGACACTGGAGGACAGGAGGGTTAGGGGAGACATGATAACGACATACAAAATACTGCGAGGAATAGACAAGGTGGACAGAGACAGGATGTTCCAGAGATGGGACACAGAAACAAGGGGTCACAATTGGAAGCTGAAGACTCAGATGAGTCAGAGGGATGTTAGGAAGTATTTCTTCAGCCACAGAGTTGTTAGGAAGTGGGATAGTCTGGCAAGCGATGTAGTGGAGGCAGGATCCATACATAGCTTTAAGCAGAGGTATGATAAAGCTCATGGTGCAGGGAGAGTGACCTAGTAGCGACCAGTGAAGAGGCGGGGCCAGGAGCTTGGACTCGACCCCTCTCTCTCTCTCTCTCTCTCTCTCTCTCTCTCTCTCTCTCTCTCTCTCTCTCTCTCTCTCTCTCTCTCTCTCTCTCTCTCTCTCTCTCTCTCTCTCTCTCTCTCTCTCTCTCTCAACACCCTCAGATCTCACTAAAAAGCATAATTAATATTACTTTGGAGTAACATGAAAAATTTGTACGGGAAAATGGAAGTGGATAATTTGTGAGAGAAGGGTAGGG
>NC_091341.1:16806914-16814414 GCF_038502225.1 Cherax quadricarinatus
GTGTACTACCAGGCATGATGGATGGTGTACTACCAGGCATGATGGATGATGTACTACCAGGCATGATGGGTGGTGTACTACCAGGCATGATGATGGATGGTGTACTACCAGGCATGATGATGGATGGTGTACTACCAGGCATGATGGATGGTGTACTACCAGGCATAATGGATGGTGTACTACCAGGCATGATGATGGATGGTGTACTACCAGGCATGATGGATGGTTTACTACCAGGCATGATGATGGATGGTGTACTACCAGGCATGATGGGTGGTGTACTACCAGGCATGATGGATGGTGTACTACCAGGCATAATGGATGGTGTACTACCAGGCATGATGGATGGTGTACTACCAGGCATGATGATGGATGGTGTACTACCAGGCATAATGGATGGTGTACTACCAGGCATGATGGATGGTGTACTACCAGGCATGATGGATGGTTTACTACCAGGCATGATGATGGATGGTGTACTACCAGGCATGATGGATGGTGTACTACCAGGCATGATGGATGGTGTACTACCAGGCATGATGGATGGTGTACTACCAGGCTTGATGGATGGTGTACTACCAGGCATGATGGATGGTTTACTACCAGGCATGATGATGGATGGTGTACTACAAGGCATAATGGATGGTGTACTACCAGGCATGATGGATGGTGTACTACCAGGCATAATGGATGGTGTACTACCAGGCATGATGGATGGTTTACTACCAGGCATGATGATGGATGGTGTACTATCAGGCATAATGGATGGTTTACTACCAGGCATGATGATGGATGGTGTACTACCAGGCATAATGAATGGTGTACTACCAGGCATGATTGATGGTGTTCTACCAGGCATGATGATGGATATTGTACTGCCAGGCATAATGGATGGTGTACTACCAGGCATGATGGATGGTGTACTACCAGGCATGATGATGGATGGTGTACTACCAGGCATGATGATGGATGGTGTACTACCAGGCATGATGGATGGTGTACTACCAGGCATGATGGATGGTGTACTACCAGGCATGATGGATGGTGTACTACCAGGCATGATGGATGGTGTACTACCAGGCATGATGGATGGTGTACTACCAGGCATGATGGATGTTGTACTACCAGGCTTGATGATGGATGGTGTACTACCAGGCATGATGGATGGTGTACTACCAGGTTTGATGATGGATGGTGTACTACCAGGCATGATGATGGATGGTACTACCTGGCATGATGATGGATGGTGTACTACCAGGCATGATGGATGGTGTACTACCAGGCATGATGATGGATGGTGTACTACCAGGCATGATGGATGATGTACTACCAGGCATGATGGTGTACTACCAGGCATGATGATGGATGGTGTACTACCAGGCATGATGGATGGTGTACTACCAGGCATGATGGATGGTGTACTACCAGGCATGATGATGGATGTTGTACTACCAGGCTTGATGATGGATGGTGTACTACCAGGCATGATGATGGATGGTGTACTGCCAGGTTTGATGGATGGTGTACTACCAGGCATGATGATGGATGGTGTACTACCAGGCTTGATGATGGATGGTGTACTACCAGGCATGATGATGGATGGTGTACTACCAGGCATGATGGATGGTGTACTATCAGGCATGATGATGGATGGTGTACTACCAGGCATGATGATGGATGGTGTACTACCAGGCATGATGATGGATGGTGTACTACCAGGCATGATGATGGATGGTGTACTACCAGGCTTGATGGATGGTGTACTACCAGGTTTGATGGATGTTGTACTACCAGGCATGATGATGGATGGTGTACTACCATACTTGATGATGGATGGTGTACTACCAGGTTTGATGGATGGTGTACTACCAGGCACGATGATGGATGGTGTACTACCAGGTTTGATGGATGGTGTACTACCAGGCATGATGGATGGTGTACTACCAGGCATGATGATGGATGGTGTACTACCAGGCATGATGATGGATGGTGTACTACCAGGCTTGATGATGGATGGTGTACTACCAGGCTTGATGGATAATGTACTACCAGGCTTGATGGATGGTGTACTACCAGGTTTGATGGATGCTGTACTACCAGGCATGATGATGGGTAGTGTACTACCAGGCATGATGGATGGTGTACTACGAGGCATGATGGATGGTGTACTACCAGGCTTGATGATAGATGGTGTACTACCAGGCATGATGGATGGTGTACTACCAGGCTTGATGATGGATGGTTTACTACCAGGCTTGATGATGGATGGTGTACTACCAGGCTTGATGATGGATGGTGTACTACCAGGCTTGATGATGGATGGTGTACTACTGCTACACGTCCTTATCCACTGACGTCTATATAACTGCCAGTCTTCTTGCCTTTGTTCCAGATTCTCCTCCACCACGATGCTGTGAACACACACAAAACACCCACACAAAACACCCACACAAAACACCCACACAAAACACCCACACAAAACACCCACACAAAACACCCACACAAAACACCCACACAAAACACCCACACAAAACACCCACACAAAACACCCACACAAAACACACACACAAAACACACACAAAACACACACACAAAAAACACACACACACACACACACACACACACACACACACACACACACACACACACACACACACACACACACACACAGTCAGTCAGACGTGGGTCACAAGGCTCCGAGAACTTTAGTGGTTTTTAAGTCGTGCAGTAACTGCTAGCAGTAATCAGTAGTAGTGACAACGTCAGTGAACAATCCTACGAGTGATAACCAGAGTTATTAGTTAAAAAAAAGTCGAGAGGAAGCCTGAAATCTTTAATATTTCAAAGTGTCAAACCGTTAGTGGCTAGTAGGCTTCTGTTGCTACACAGATTCAAATATACAAAGATTCAAGTGAGTGTAGAAGCGGGTGTTCAAGAATTTCGAGAGATTGGATAACAAGTGAAATGTGGGGCACCATACAGTGAGACTGAAAAAGTTAATAAGCAAAAGTAGAAAGGAAAAATATAATATATAACAAGGGAAGGTGGCAGTAGGCCTGCTGAAACAGTGACGTCACAACAGTTGTGTGACATTATACATATAAAGTGTAACACCGAATGTGAAGTGTATTCCAATATAAGTGAAGTGTATTCTATCATAAGTGACATTGAGGGACGCGGGATGCATGAGCATATACGGTTATAAAGATCACGGGTGAAGAATTTTCAAAATAGTGATAGAAGGCGTGTGTACGAAGACTACGTCATCAGCATCTGGCAACTTGTCATCGCATCACTGCCAGCTTAAGTATCACTCACCTGTTGGGGTTGTTTTGGGGGTTCTGAATCCTGGTCTTGCATCACTGTTAGATACTGGTCACTCACTCCTGCAAGTTATTACCAGAATTAGAGCAGAAATAGCATACATAAGGTGAAGATAGTGTTGACTAGCGAGGAGCAGCCTAGCGAGGGGAAGCCTAGTGAGGGTGACGTCAGACACTCCTAGAAGCTGAGACAAGCTAAATTTTACAACCTAATTACTTTCTGTGTTTTATAAGTAGAAGTGATAAGTGCTAGAATCACTGTTGGTAGTTTTAGAAATACGGGTATTACTACTGATATTTATTAGCAGTATGAATACTTAGAAGTGGGGGCACACACACACACACACACACACACACACACACACACACACACACACACACACACACACACACACACACACACACACACACATGCACACACACACACACACATACAGACACACACCCATATACAGGATTTCACACCTTCCTGTGAAGTGACCCTCTAACCCTGCCTTCCCCCCCCCCCGCCTCTCTCCCTCTCCCCCCCTCTCTCTCCCTCTCTCTCTCTCTCTCTCTCTCTCTCTCTCTCTCTCTCTCTCTCTCTCTCTCTCTCTCTCTCTCTCTCTATCCCCTTTCTCTCATCTTCTCTTCCTCTCTGTGAAATGGGAAAAGAGGTTGGAGAAGGAGACGAAGAATTGGGAGGCACAAGTCGAAACTGCAGTAGCCAGGGTAAAGGTCCTAGAATCTGAGGTAAACAGGCTGAAGCAAGTCTCAGGGGTAGTGACCAGAGAAGACACACCATACGAAGCTGAGAGGCTGAACAGGAAGAAAGGAGATATGAAATATGCTAAGGTCCTATCAGCCTGCAAAGAAGGGCCAGGGAGTGGAAGGGAAGAGCAGATGGGTGCAGATGGAGAGGGAGATAGGTCGAATGCTGAGGCACAACCATGCTACCAAGAGCCACTGGAAAAATCAAGGGAGAAAATGACCACATACAGACAGGAACCAGAGTCACAGAGGGAGAGGCAATGGGAGGAGGAAAGGGCAAAATCAGTGTTTATCCATGGGCTTCGGGAGAGAGAGGAAAGGACACACACTGAAAGACGGCAGGAAGAAAGAAAGGAGATTGAGAAAATCATCACAGAAATAGGGGGAGAAGACATGGACGAGATTGTAAATTTTCAGAGAATAGGGGGGTACTTGAAGGGGAGAAACCGACCGATCAAGCTGATTCTCAGGACAGAAACAGTGCGGAACAGGATCCTCCAAGAAAAACCACGGTTGAGAAGCTCGGAAGAGTACAAGAAGGTGTTCCTAGACAGAGACAGAACACAAAAAGAGAGACAGCAGCTGAGGGAGAGGACAAAAAAGCGAAAGGAGCTAGGAAAGGAGACAAGGATGGAACCAGCGGAGGTCAGTCAGAGCAGAACAGAGCAGCAAGAGCAAGCACACACACAACTATCCTCAGAACCCCACAACCTATCACACCATCCCAACACACAATACAATCCATACCCACAGCTTCCACCCAAACCCCAACCATAGAATCCCACAGTATGCTACCAGGTCTCCCACCCCCACAGGCCCCCCAAACCACAGTGTTGGAAAGGAAACTGAAGGTATGGTACACAAACGCTGATGGAATAACAAACAAGTGGGAGGAGTGGCACGAAAGAGTCAAAGAGGCATCATCAGACATCATAGCAATCACAGAAACCAAGCTTACAGGTATGATAACAGATGCCATCTTCCCAATGGGATACCAGATCCTGAGGAAAGACAGAAGGAACAGGGGGACGAGGAGTGGCATTGCTGATCAAACACTGATGGAATTTTGATGAGCTGGAGAGAGGAGACAGCGGAGAAGAAAGTGATTGCATAGCGGGAACGCTTCACTCTGGAGGTCCCAAGGTGATAATTGCAGTGATGTATAACCCACCACAGAACAGCAGGAGGCCAAGGCAAGAGTATGACGAGAGCAATAGAGCGATGGTTGACACACTTGCTGCAGTGGCCAGAAGAGCTCATACATGCAGGGCAAAGCTCCTGATCATGGGCGACTTTAAGCACAAGGAGATCGAATGGGAGAACTTGGAGCCACATGGGGGCCAAGATACATGGAGGGCTAAGATGATGGAGGTGGTACTGGAAAACTTCATGTACCAACACGTAAGGGACACTACAAGAGAGAGAGGAGAGGATGAACCAGCAAGACTGGACTTAGTATTCACCTTGAGTAGTGCAGATATTGAAGACATCACATATGAAAGACCCCTTGGGGCCAGCGATCATGTGGTTTTGAGCTTCGAATACACAGTAGAGCTACAAGTGGAGGGGGAAGCAGGAAGGCCAGGACGAATGAAACCAAACTACAGGAAAGGGGACTACACAGGAATGAGGAACTTCCTGAATGAGGTTCAGTGGGACAGAGAACTGGCAGGGAAACCAGTTAATGAGATGATGGAATATATAGTCACAATGTGCAAGGAGGCTGAGGAGAGGTTTGTACCCAAGGGTAACAGGAATAATGAAAAAGCCAGGATGAGCCCATGGTTCACTCAAAGATGCAAGGAGGCAAAAACCAAGTGTGCTAGGGAATGGAAGAAATATAGAAGGCAAAGGACCCAGGAGAATAAGGAGAGCAGTCGTAGAGCCAGAAACGAATATGCACAGATAAGAAGGGAGGCCCAACGTCAATATGAAAACGACATAGCAGCAAAAGCCAAATCTGACCCGAAGCTGTTATACAGCCACATTAGGAAGAAAACAACCGTCAAGGACCAGGTAATGAGGCTAAGGAAGGAAGGAGGAGAGACAACAAGAAATGACAGTGAAGTATGTGAGGAACTCAACAAGAGATTCAAAGAAGTGTTCACAGAGGAGACAGAAGGGGCTCCAGAAAGACAGAGAGGTGGGGTACACCACCATGTGCTGGACACAGTACACACAACCGAGGAAGAAGTGAAGAGGCTTCTGAGTGAGCTAGATACCTCAAAGGCAATGGGGCCAGATAACATCTCTCCATGGGTCCTGAGAGAGGGAGCAGAGGCACTATGTGTACCCCTAACAACAATATTCAATACATCTATCGAAACAGGGAGATTGCCTGAGGCATGGAAGACAGCAAATGTAGTCCCAATCTTTAAAAAAGGAGACAGACATGAAGCACTAAACTACAGACCAATGTCACTGACATGTATAGCATGCAAAATCATGGAAAAGATTGTCAGGAGAAGAATGGTGGAACATCTAGAAAGGAATGATCTCATCAACAGCAGCCAACATGGTTTCAGAGATGGGAAATCCTGTGTCACAAACCTACTGGAGTTCTATGACATGGTGACAGCAGTAAGACAAGAGAGAGAGGGGTGGGTGGATTGCATTTTCTTGGACTGCAAGAAGGCTTTTGACACAGTACCACACAAGAGATTAGTGCAAAAACTGGAGGACCAAGCAGGGATAACAGGGAAGGCACTGCAGTGGATCAGGGAATACTTGTCAGGAAGACAGCAGCGAGTAATGGTACGTGGCGAGGTGTCAGAGTGGGCACCTGTGACCAGCGGGGTCCCACAGGGGTCAGTCCTAGGACCAGTGCTGTTTCTGGTATTTGTGAACGACATGACGGAAGGAATAAACTCTGAGGTGTCCCTGTTTGCAGATGACGTGAAGTTGATGAGAAGAATTCATTCGATCGAAGACCAGGCAGAACTACAAAGGGATCTGGACAGGCTGCAGACCTGGTCCAGCAATTGGCTCCTGGAGTTCAATCCCACCAAGTGCAAAGTCATGAAGATTGGGGAAGGGCAAAGAAGACCGCAGATGGAGTACAGTCTAGGGGGCCAGAGACTACAAACCTCACTCAAGGAAAAAGATCTTGGGGTGAGTATAACACCAGGCACATCTCCTGAAGCGCACATCAACCAAATAACTGCTGCAGCATATGGGCGCCTGGCAAACCTCAGAACAGCATTCCGACATCTTAATAAGGAATCGTTCAGGACCCTGTACACCGTGTATGTTAGGCCCATATTAGAGTATGCGGCACCAGTTTGGAACCCACACCTAGCCAAGCACGTGAAGAAACTAGAGAAAGTGCAAAGGTTTGCAACAAGACTAGTCCCAGAGCTAAGAGGTATGTCCTACGAGGAGAGGTTAAGGGAAATCAACCTGACGACACTGGAGGACAGGAGAGATA
>NC_091341.1:16819414-16824414 GCF_038502225.1 Cherax quadricarinatus
CCACTAGCAGCCACAGAGATCAGAACTGCTGGCCGCTAGCATCAACAGCCTAGTTGACTGGATAATCAACAAAACCATATTGGAAGGGTTAGAGAGACCACCGACCACTACATTATTATTCACGACGACAATTTCAGCAGAGGTAGCCAGTTCTTCCATTTCCCATGAGCTTGACCAATCTTCTCAATTACACTCCCATTTCGTCCAATTTTTCACTACCAAATTGTACGCGTGACCTGTAATGACCTGAGTTCAATATAACATGTGTAATTTAGCTCATGCGAGGTCAAAGGAGTACTGAAAAGCGCCTCTAAAGCATTAGTACCTAGGAGTTATTTTGACGCTCTTTTAAGTCGTTGAAATTTGAGGTAAAGAGAAAGCAAGACGCTGATTGATCAATTAATGGGCTTGAATGACCAGGCAATTATTTCTTGGAGCTGACTCGCTTTATACTAATTTAACTTAATAGTAATAACAGGAAAATAAGAACGATAATAATAATACCATCTTTATTATTACTATTACTTTATTATTATTATTACCAAATGTTGTTAGACGAAATTTTAAAGCCCAAATCTATTGCTCTCGTTCTTACTCTTTTCCGCTACTCTCCCATTTTCTCTCTCCGACTCTTCATGTGTACTCCTCTGACTCATCTCTCTTCCTCTGTCCTGCTGTATAGTCCTTGTGGCTTAGCGCTTCTTTTTGATTATAATAATAATAATCTTCCTCTGTCCCTGCATCACCAAGACCTACTTCAAACATACTGTGTACTCGTATATATATAAGAAACTTCTCCAGTAGTGTTTGTCTTCTTGAATTATTTAAAATAGCTGCTAAAACAAATTTAAAGCCTACCCTCCCCCCTACCTTAAGGATTCTAAAGTACGTAAAAGCACTGCATTTAAACATTGTTACATTCACTTTAATGTTTATTATAATACTATTTAGGACTTCTAAGTAACCTGTGGATCGTCATGGCGAAAACCATAATGACAGGCTTGCTGTGAATCCCTAAAATAAGGAGCAAAGTGAACTCTGTATATTCACTGTGGTGTTATCCTTTTGTAGTGGTAGTAGTAGTAGTAGTAATGGTGTAGCAGAAATAATTTGTTGCATTCATTTCTTAATAGTTCTTATTCCTGTAATGTTTCCATATATTTCTCTTGTTGAGGCAAATAAAAGAAGTGTTCAGAAATAAATAGAAAAAATAAGCTTGTCAATGGATGGAAAAAAAAGGGACATGTGTTACTTGTGCTTCTGTATGGGTGTGCAACAGGGGTGAATTGCAGCAAGGAGAAGGCTTCCTGGAAGCAGTCCAAATGTCTTGTCTGAGGTCAATGTTCGCTAGTGTTTTGAGCATTATGGGCTTAGGAGTGGAGACAAGTGTTTTTTTGGGATTCGGATTGGCGCTGGAGTGTGAATGTGGTAATATCTATGGAGTCATGAAAGCAGTTAGGCAAGCTTGAGTTTTGGGAGTGGAAAGTATCGTTCCTTTACTAAGAATTCCGGGTGTAGATATTGCGGTTTATTGAGTCGTTATATCTCGTGTAATGTTGAGTGTATTCTTTAGGTCACTTCACCTTGCTTGGAAAACTCCAGTGTTATAATAATAATGTTTATAATGGTCGTGGATATCTGTGCATTTCTACTAGTTCACATAGAAATTCAATCTCTTGCTTAATGTACAAATTATATCATCATTACAGAGGAAAGTATAATTATTACCTGACATACTGGGAGGTGCTGCCCACTGAAGTATATCCCATCAGGTAACAGGGAGCTCAGAGCACAGCATAAAACACTCGGAGTGAAGAGCAAGGATGGATTAAGTACATTAAACTGATAACTCAATAAGTATAAAGGATCTGGCGTGATCTATATTGTACATTCTTACCAAATTCCTAATCAGCCAGGGTGTGGTGCCTTCGACAGACTGCAAGGTGCAACAGTAAAAATTAACTAATATATGCAGTCTAAGAGATAACGGAACTTAGGTCACGTGACCTGGACCATAAGAAGGTAAGTCATATATTTATCTCTAATATCAAAAATTACATGGTGGCTGACGATTCCTCTTGAATAATTAACTCAGACAGTATCAGCCTATCTAGTCTGTACATTATATCCTGCGTGAGTTGATATAATGTTTCTTTAACCAAGTTTTGTACTTGATTTGTTCAGGTTGTCTTAAACTCTTGAAATAAACAACTTACATAATAAAGAACAAAAAGGGAGAATATCGTGACTGGAACAACACACAGATAACCCGCACATAGGAGAAAGAAACTTGTGACAACGTTTCGGTCCGCTTTGGCATAGTTAACAGTCCAAGTCGGACCGAAATGTCGTCATAAGTTTCTCCTATGTGCGGGTTTACCTTTGATATACTTTGAAGAGTTTCGAGAGAGTATCTACTCTCTGAGCCCGGCCATGGGCCAGGCTCGTCTGGTGCTTGCCTGGTCAACCAGGCTGTTGCTGCTGGAGGCCCACTGCCTCACATATCCATCACAGCCTGGTTGATCTGGCACCTGGTGAAGACACTTGTCCAGTTTCCGCTTGAAGGCTTCTACACTTGTGTTATTTGTGTATATTACACACAGTATGCTTTGGTACATATTATACACATTATTTTTTCCGGTGGCTGCATTTGGACTCTAAATTTTGTTTTCCATCATTTTTATTCTTTCTCTTGTACAGTTTTTTTAATTGTTCGTCCCTTAGCATTATTGGACCATCATATGCGAATACCGTTCTTAGCTTCAGATTATTTCGTGACTATCGCTTTGCTAAACAATTTAGAGCTCAAAACAGCAGCCTGAACTGTATAGCTCTGGACTTTATGTGCTCGTGATTATCATTATTATTACAAGTCGTGTTTTCAATAGCCTGCTTTGTCATAGTGTGTCATGTGTGCTATCATTATGTACAGAGGTGGCCCCTGGGTACTTGATGGTCCTTGTATCATGCAAGGGTGGTCCTTGTGTACTTGCTGGCTCTTGAATCATGCAGGGGTGGTCCTGGTGTACTTGATGGATTTTGTATCATGCAGGGGTGGTGCTGGGGTACTTGATGGATTTTGTATCATGCAGGGGTGGTGCTGGGGTACTTGATGGATTTTGTATCATGCAGGGGTGGTGCTGGGGTACTTGATGGATTTTGTATCATGCAGGGGTGGTGCTGGGGTACTTGATGGATTTTGTATCATGCAGGGGTGGTGCTGGGGTACTTGATGGATTTTGTATCATGCAGGGGTGGCTCTTGGGTAATTGTTGGCCTTTGTATCATGCAGGGGTGGTCCTGGTGTACTTGATGGCCTTTGTATCATGCAGGGGTGGTGCTGGGGTACTTGATGGCCTTTGTATCATGCAGGGGTGGTGCTGGGGTACTTCCTGGTCCTTGCATCATGCAGGGGTGGTGCTGGGGCACTTGCTGGTCCTTGCATCATGCAGGGGTGGTGCTGGGGTTCTTGCTGGTCCTCGCATCATGCAGGGGTGGTGCTGGGGTACTTGCTGGTCCTTGCATAATGCAGTGGTAGTGCTGGGTTTCTTGCTGGTCCTTGCATCATGCAGGGGTGGTGCTGGGGTACTTGCTGGTCCTTGCATCACACAGGGGTGGTGCTGGGGTACTTGCTGGTCCTTGCATCATACACGGGTGGTGCTGGGGTACTTGCTGGTCCTTGCATCACGCACGGGTGGTGCTGGGGTACTTGCTGGTCCTTGCATCATGCAGGGGTGGTGCTGGGGTATTTGCTGGTCCTTGCATCATGCAGGGGTGGTGCTGGGGTATTTGCTGGCCCTTGCATCATACACGGGTGATGCTGGGGTACTTGCTGGTCCTTGCAGCACACAGGGGTGGTGCTGGGGTACTTGCTGGTCCTTGCAGCACACAGGGGTGGTGCTGGGGTACTTGCTGGTCCTTGCAGCACACAGGGGTGGTGCTGGGGTACTTGCTGGTCCTTGCATCACACAGGGGTGGTGCTGGGGTACTTGCTGGTCCTTGCATCACACAGGGGTGGTGCTGGGATACTTGCTGGTCCTTGCATCACACAGGGCTAGTGCTGGGGTACTTGCTGGTCCTTGCAGCACACAGGGGTGGTGCTGGGGTACTTGCTGGTCCTTGCAGCACACAGGGGTGATGCTGGGGTACTTGCTGGTCCTTGCATCACACAGGGGTGGTGCTGGGATACTTTCTGGCCCTTGCAGCACACAGGGGTGGTGCTGGGGTACTTGCTGGTCCTTGCAGCACACACGGGTGGTGCTGGGGTACTTGCTGGTCCTTGCAGCACACAGGGGTGGTGCTGGGGTACTTGCTGGTCCTTGCAGCACACAGGGGTGGTGCTGGGGTACTTGCTGGTCCTTGCAGCACACACGGGTGGTGCTGGGGTACTTGCTGGTCCTTGCAGCACACAGGGGTGGTACTGGGGTACTTGCGGGTCCTTGCAGCACACTGGGGTGGTACTGGGGTACTTGCGGGTCCTTGCAGCACACTGGGGTGGTACTGGGGTACTTGCGGGTCCTTGCAGCACACAGGGGTGGTGCTGGGGTACTTGCGGGTCCTTGCAGCACACAGGGGTGGTGCTGGGGTACTTGCGGGTCCTTGCAGCACACAGGGGTGGTGCTGGGGTACTTGCTGGTCCTTGCATCACACAGGGGTGGTGCTGGGGTACTTGCTGGTCCTTGCAGCACACAGGGGTGGTGCTGGGGTACTTGCTGGTCCTTGCAGCACACAGGGGTGGTGCTGGGGTACTTGCTGGTCCTTGCAGCACACAGGGGTGGTGCTGGGGTACTTTCTGGTCCTTGCATCACACAGGGGTGGTGCTGGGGTACTTGCTGGTCCTTGCAGCACACAGGGGTGGTGCTGGGGTACTTTCTGGTCCTTGCAGGACACAGGGGTGGTGCTGGGGTACTTGCTGGTCCTTGCAGCACACAGGGGTGGTGCTGGGGTACTTGCTGGTCCTTGCAGCATACAGGGGTGGTGCTGGGGTACTTGCTGGTCCT
>NC_091341.1:16826914-16831914 GCF_038502225.1 Cherax quadricarinatus
ACCAGTGTTAGTGTGAGACAGTGTTACCAGTGTTAGTGTGAGACAGTGTTACCAGTGTTAGTGTGAGACAGTGTTACCAGTGTTAGTGTGAGACAGTGTTACCAGTGTTAGTGTGAGACATTGTTTCCAGTGTTAGTGTGAGACAGTGTTACCAGTGTTAGTGTGAGACAGTGTTACCAGTGTTAGTGTGAGGCAGTGTTACCAGTGTTAGTGTGAGACAGTGTTACCAGTGTTAGTGTGAGACAGTGTTACCAGTGTTAGTGTGAGACAGTGTTACCAGTGTTAGTGTGAGGCAGTGTTACCAGTGTTAGTGTGAGACAGTGTTACCAGTGTTAGTGTGAGACAGTGTTACCAGTGTTAGTGTGAGACAGTGTTACCAGTGTTAGTGTGAGACAGTGTTACCAGTGTTAGTGTGAGACAGTGTTACCAGTGTTAGTGTGAGACATTGTTTCTAGTGTTAGTGTGAGACAGTGTTACCAGTGTTAGTGTGAGATAGTGTTACCAGTGTTAGTGTGAGACAGTGTTACCAGTGTTAGTGTGAGACTGTTACCAGTGTTAGTGTGAGACAGTGTTACCAGTGTTAGTGTGAGACAATGTTACCAGTGTTAGTGTGAGACAGTGTTACCAGTGTTAATGTGAGAGAGTGTTGACAGTGTTAGTGTGAGGCAGTGTTGACAGTGTTAGTGTGAGGCAGTGTTGACAGTGTTAGTGTGAGGCAGTGTTAATGTGAGACAGTGTTGACAGTGTTAGTGTGAGACAGTGTTGACAATGTTAGTGTGAGGCTGTGTTGACAGTGTTAGTGTGAGGCAGTGTTGACAGTGTTAGTGTGAGGCAGTGTTAATGTGAGACAGTGTTGACAGTGTTAATGTGAGACAGTGTTGACAGTGTTAGTGTGAGGTAGTGTTGACATTGTTAGTGTGAGGCAGTGTTGACATTGTTAGTGTGAGGCAGTGTTGACATTGTTAGTGTGAGGCAGTGTTAGTGTGAGACAGTGTTGACAGTGTTAGTGTGAGGCAGTGTTGACATTGTTAGTGTGAGGCAGTGTTGACAATGTTAGTGTGAGACAGTGTTGACAGTGTTAGTGTGAGGCAGTGTTGACAATGTTAGTGTGAGACAGTGTTGACAGTGTTAGTGTGAGACAGTGTTGACAGTGTTAGTGTGAGACAGTGTTGACAGTGTTAGTGCGAGACAGTGTTGACAGTGTTAGTGTGAGACATTGTTGACAGTGTTAGTGTGAGACAGTGTTGACAGTGTTAGTGTGAGGCAGTGTTGACAGTGTTAGTGTGAGACATTGTTGACAGTGTTAGTGTGAGACAGTGTTGACAGTGTTAGTGTGAGACAGTGTTGACAGTGTTAGTGCGAGACAGTGTTGACAGTGTTAGTGTGAGACATTGTTGACAGTGTTAGTGTGAGACAGTGTTGACAGTGTTAGTGTGAGACATTGTTGACAGTGTTAGTGTGAGACATTGTTGACAGTGTTAGTGTGAGACAGTGTTGACAATGTTAGTGTGAGACAGTGTTGACAATGTTAGTGTGAGACATTGTTGACAGTGTTAGTGTGAGACATTGTTGACAGTGTTAGTGTGAGACAGTGTTGACAGTGTTAGTGTGAGACAGTGTTGACAATGTTAGTGTGAGACAGTGTTGACAATGTTAGTGTGAGACAGTGTTGACAATGTTAGTGTGAGACAGTGTTGACAATGTTAGTGTGAGGCAGTGTTGACAATGTTAGTGTGAGGCAGTGTTGACAATGTTAGTGTGAGGCAGTGTTGACAATGTTAGTGTGAGGCAGTGTTGACAATGTTAGTGTGAGGCAGTGTTGACAATGTTAGTGTGAGACAGTGTTGACAGTGTTAGTGTGAGACAGTGTTGACAATGTTAGTGTGAGACAGTGTTGACAATGTTAGTGTGAGGCAGTGTTGACAATGTTAGTGTGAGGCAGTGTTGAAGTTTGTGAGAGAATGAGTCTGCCTACTTTACCTTCTAGTTATGTTATTTAGCGCACTTTCAGAAAAATGTTTCACGCCATGCCAGTGCTACTTCTACAGTTCATTGTTCTGTTACTCACTAATTTATTTCTGTCTCAGTTCCTATTTCAACTTAGTATTCAGAGTTTGTGCTACATGATCGCTTGTATTCACTGCTTCTTCAGAACCAAGATTAAGTTTTCCTGGCTCTAACTCTCTCTTCACTCGTGTACTCACCTATTTGTACTTACCAGTTTGTGATTGCAAGGGTTGATTCATAGCTCCTGGCCCCGCCTCTTCACAGATTGCTACTATGTCTTCTCTCTCCCTGCTCCATGAGCTTTATCAAATCTCGTCTTAAAACTATGTATGGTTCCTGCCTCCACTATGTCACTTTCTAGGCTATTCCACTTCCTTACAACTGTATGACTGAAGAAATACTTCCTAACATCCCTTTGACTCGTATGAATCTTCAGCTTCCAATTGTGACCCCTTGTTTCTGTGTCCTATCTCTGGAACATCCTGTCCCTGTCCACCTTGTCAATTCCTCGCAGTATTTTATATGTCGTTATCATGTCTCCCCTGACTCTCCTGTTCTCCAGTGTCGTCAGGCCGATCTCCCTTAGCCTTTCTTCGTAGGACAATCCCCTTAGCTCTGGGACTAGTCTTGTTGCAAACCTTTGCACTTTCTCTAATTTTTTGACGTGTGTGTGTGTTTGTGTGTATGTGTGTGTGGAGGCTACCAGCCTGCCCATTACATGTTATGTGGTGGAGGGCACCACATAACATAATGGGCTGGTTAACTTGCCCATTACATGTTATGTGGTGGAGGGCACCACATAACATAATGAGCTGGTTAACTTGCCCATTACATGTTATGTGGTGGAGGGCACCACATAACATAATGGGCTTGTTAACCTGCCCATTATGTTATGTGGTGGAGGGCACCACATAACATAATGGGCTGGTTAACTTGCCCATTACATGTTATGTGGTGGAGGGCACCACATAACATAATGGGCTGGTTAACCTGCCCATTATGTTATGTGGTGGAGGGCACCACATAACATAATGGGCTGGTTAACTTGCCCATGACATGTTATGTGGTGGAGGGCACCACATAACATAATGGGCTGGTTAACTTGCCCATTACATGTTATGTGATGGAGGGCACCACATAATGGGCTGGTTAACCTGCCCATTATGTTATGTGGTGGAGGGCACCACATAACATAATGGGCTGGTTAACCTGTCCATTACATGTTATGTGGTGGAGGGCACCACATAACATAATGGGCTGGTTAACCTGTCCATTACATGATATGTGGTGGAGGGCACCACATAACATAATGAGCTGGTTAACTTGCCCATTACATGTTATGTGGTGGAGGGCACCACATAACATAACGGGCAGGTTAACCTGCCCGTTACACTGGTCAACAAAGATGTTTCATCGGAGATTTTTTTTTGCTCTATGTAGATTTTTTCCATACCCTGGTCACAGACCGGGCCGCGGGGGCGTTGACCCCCGGAACTTTCTCCAGGTAAACCCCAGGTAAACCCCCATCATTGTTTGACCTTTAGGTAAAGTCGCCACAGAAAGCTTATTTCCTATGGAAAATATATAGAAACTTAGGTTATATTATTTGAAAAATTTAGAGTGTAATTCATAATTTAGTTTTTGGGGAGTAAGCTCTCAAAGTTGATTATTTGTCTAATACTTCAAAAAACCATACACACTTCTTCATTTTAAATTATTATAATCATGGGGGAGCGCTAAACCCGTAGGATTATACAGCGCATGTGGGGGCGATAGAAGGTATTCAGGCTCAATTCAGGGAACCGGAGCACAAATCCAATTCCCTAGATCACCAGCGTCAAGGAACCTCCCTTGAGGGGTCTTCCATTTTGAAGGTTAAACATTTGATGGGTGATCAGGATGAAGGTCTCGTACATCCGCCACAGCTGCAGCTGCTGCTTGAGTATCAGCAGAGACCTTGAATTCTGTCTAGGGAGGGTAGGCCGTTCTGGGCATGCGACCATCAACTGCTGATTGAGAAATAAAATTTGATTTTGTTTATTAGTGCTATGGGCATTTTTGTCCGCCGATTACCACACTACCCATTGCTGAGTTGGTTAGAATCATAGCCATAATTTTTAAAGGGGTGGACCGGTATGCCAGTGGAAGGTCTCGGTCAGCTGATCAAAAGCTCAAGTGGTAGGTTATCATATGACTAAGACCCGCGTCGGGAAGCACTTGTCCTGTTTCCTGACGAACCTTACCTAACTTAATCCATAGAAGAGTTCACCATCGCTGGGTCACTGGTGAGGTGATTATGCAGGGTTAGGGGCTTCTTCTCCGGGAGGAGTGCTACTGTCCGTGCTTGCCTGACTAAGAAGCCAACATTTCTTTCGGCATAGATGGTGGGGATATTTCCTCTTTTCGTTTAAATTTTCTGACGCTTTTGACCGGTGACGCAGATTGAATAATGATTATGGAATGTGAAAAATTGACTTTCGAATAGTTTTAAGTGCTTCGTGGTTATGATTCTGCAAAATGAGAGTGAATTGGTGAGGACAGGAGCACTAGTGCCAAGTAGTTCTTGTCCTTTGTCAATAAAATACAAACCGACAGCGGAGTTGGAAGAGATTTACATTTCCAAGAACCGAGGGGTAATGCTGGTTGTGTGCTGGCAGAAATAGAGGTTTATAGGATAAGAGAAAGGTGTACTGACTTAGTTGTGTACAGGAGTCGAGTCACGGCTCCTGGCCCCACCCCTTAGCTCTTATCGGCCACTTCTATTGATATATAGTCTCTTGGACCAGGGTGTGGTTCCTTGAGTGTGTTATTTTCTTTGGCAGAGAGAGAGAGAGAGAGAGAGAGAACAAACAGAACCGGTGCAACACACTAAGCCAGGGTGACATGTCCTCACAAGAGCTTATTCACGGAGTATCATCACTGCTTTGGCAGACTCACCCCACACACCCAAGCAGCGGCTCGAGCTGATTCCTCGAGGGTAGTAATGGCAGTGT
>NC_091341.1:16836914-16901914 GCF_038502225.1 Cherax quadricarinatus
ATATATATATATATATATATATATATATATATATATATATATATATATATATATATCTATTATATATATAAAATATATATAATATATATAAAACTGGGTTGCTTAAATGTGCGTGGATGTAGTGCGGATGACAAGAAACAGATGATTGCTGATGTTATGAATGAAAAGAAGTTGGATGTCCTGGCCCTAAGCGAAACAAAGCTGAAGGGGGTAGGAGAGTTTCAGTGGGGGGAAATAAATGGGATTAAATCTGGAGTATCTGAGAGAGTTAGAGCAAAGGAAGGGGTAGCAGTAATGTTAAATGATCAGTTATGGAAGGAGAAAAGAGAATATGAATGTGTAAATTCAAGAATTATGTGGATTAAAGTAAAGGTTGGATGCGAGAAGTGGGTCATAATAAGCGTGTATGCACCTGGAGAAGAGAGGAATGCAGAGGAGAGAGAGAGATTTTGGGAGATGTTAAGTGAATGTATAGGAGCCTTTGAACCAAGTGAGAGAGTAATTGTGGTAGGGGACTTGAATGCTAAAGTAGGAGAAACTTTTAGAGAGGGTGTGGTAGGTAAGTTTGGGGTGCCAGGTGTAAATGATAATGGGAGCCCTTTGATTGAACTTTGTATAGAAAGGGGTTTAGTTATAGGTAATACATATTTTAAGAAAAAGAGGATAAATAAGTATACACGATATGATGTAGGGCGAAATGACAGTAGTTTGTTGGATTATGTATTGGTAGATAAAAGACTGTTGAGTAGACTTCAGGATGTACATGTTTATAGAGGGGCCACAGATATATCAGATCACTTTCTAGTTATAGCTACACTGAGAGTAAAAGGTAGATGGGATACAAGGAGAATAGAAGCATCAGGGAAGAGAGAGGTGAAGGTTTATAAACTAAAAGAGGAGGCAGTTAGGGTAAGATATAAACAGCTATTGGAGGATAGATGGGCTAATGAGAGCATAGGCAATGGGGTCGAAGAGGTATGGGGTAGGTTTAAAAATGTAGTGTTAGAGTGTTCAGCAGAAGTTTGTGGTTACAGGAAAGTGGGTGCAGGAGGGAAGAGGAGCGATTGGTGGAATGATGATGTAAAGAGAGTAGTAAGGGAGAAAAAGTTAGCATATGAGAAGTTTTTACAAAGTAGAAGTGATGCAAGGAGGGAAGAGTATATGGAGAAAAAGAGAGAAGTTAAGAGAGTGGTGAAGCAATGTAAAAAGAGAGCAAATGAGAGAGTGGGTGAGATGTTATCAACAAATTTTGTTGAAAATAAGAAAAAGTTTTGGAGTGAGATTAACAAGTTAAGAAAGCCTAGAGAACAAATGGATTTGTCAGTTAAAAATAGGAGAGGAGAGTTATTAAATGGAGAGTTAGAGGTATTGGGAAGATGGAAGGAATATTTTGAGGAATTGTTAAATGTTGATGAAGATAGGGAAGCTGTGATTTCGTGTATAGGGCAAGGAGGAATAACATCTTGTAGGAGTGAGGAAGAGCCAGTTGTGAGTGTGGGGGAAGTTCGTGAGGCAGTAGGTAAAATGAAAGGGGGTAAGGCAGCCGGGATTGATGGGATAAAGATAGAAATGTTAAAAGCAGGTGGGGATATAGTTTTGGAGTGGTTGGTGCAATTATTTAATAAATGTATGGAAGAGGGTAAGGTACCTAGGGATTGGCAGAGAGCATGCATAGTTCCTTTGTATAAAGGCAAAGGGGATAAAAGAGAGTGCAAAAATTATAGGGGGATAAGTCTGTTGAGTGTACCTGGTAAAGTGTATGGTAGAGTTATAATTGAAAGAATTAAGAGTAAGACGGAGAATAGGATAGCAGATGAACAAGGAGGCTTTAGGAAAGGTAGGGGGTGTGTGGACCAGGTGTTTACAGTGAAACATATAAGTGAACAGTATTTAGATAAGGCTAAAGAGGTCTTTGTGGCATTTATGGATTTGGAAAAGGCGTATGACAGGGTGGATAGGGGGGCAATGTGGCAGATGTTGCAAGTGTATGGTGTAGGAGGTAGGTTACTGAAAGCAGTGAAGAGTTTTTATGAGGATAGTGAGGCTCAAGTTAGAGTATGTAGGAAAGAGGGAAATTTTTTCCCAGTAAAAGTAGGCCTTAGACAAGGATGTGTGATGTCACTGTGATTGTTTAATATATTTATAGATGGGGTTGTAAGAGAAGTAAATGCGAGGGTCTTGGCAAGAGGCGTGGAGTTAAAAGATAAAGAATCACACACAAAGTGGGAGTTGTCACAGCTGCTCTTTGCTGATGACACTGTGCTCTTGGGAGATTCTGAAGAGAAGTTGCAGAGATTGGTGGATGAATTTGGTAGGGTGTGCAAAAGAAGAAAATTAAAGGTGAATACAGGAAAGAGTAAGGTTATGAGGATAACAAAAAGATTAGGTGATGAAAGATTGAATATCAGATTGGAGGGAGAGAGTATGGAGGAGGTGAACGTATTCAGATATTTGGGAGTGGACGTGTCAGCGGATGGGTCTATGAAAGATGAGGTGAATCATAGAATTGATGAGGGAAAAAGAGTGAGTGGTGCACTTAGGAGTCTGTGGAGACAAAGAACTTTGTCCTTGGAGGCAAAGAGGGGAATGTATGAGAGTATAGTTTTACCAACGCTCTTATATGGGTGTGAAGCGTGGGTGATGAATGTTGCAGCGAGGAGAAGGCTGGAGGCGGTGGAGATGTCATGTCTGAGGGCAATGTGTGGTGTGAATATAATGCAGAGAATTCGTAGTTTGGAAGTTAGGAGGAGGTGCGGGATTACCAAAACTGTTGTCCAGAGGGCTGAGGAAGGGTTGTTGAGGTGGTTCGGACATGTAGAGAGAATGGAGCGAAACAGAATGACTTCAAGAGTGTATCAGTCTGTAGTGGAAGGAAGGCGGGGTAGGGGTCGGCCTAGGAAGGGTTGGAGGGAGGGGGTAAAGGAGGTTTTGTGTGCGAGGGGCTTGGACTTCCAGCAGGCATGCGTGAGCGTGTTTGATAGGAGTGAATGGAGACAAATGGTTTTTAATACTTGACGTGCTGTTGGAGTGTGAGCAAAGTAACATTTATGAAGGGATTCAGGGAAACCGGCAGGCCGGACTTGAGTCCTGGAGATGGGAAGTACAGTGCCTGCACTCTGAAGGAGGGGTGTTAATGTTGCAGTTTAAAAACTGTAGTGTAAAGCACCCTTCTGGCAAGACAGTGATGGAGTGAATGATGGTGAAAGTTTTTCTTTTTCGGGCCACCCTGCCTTGGTGGGAATCGGCCGGTGTGATAATAAAAAAAATATATATATATATATATATATATATATATATATATATATATATATATATATATATATATATATATACATACAGGAGGTCCTCACTTAACGTCGTTTCATTATAACATTGATGAAAAAATTGTTTATTCCCAGCTGGAGCCACTGTGTGTGGAATTCGCACATTTGTTTTTAAACTTTTGGTGGTAGGTGGTGCTCCTTACAATTTTCACAATATATATATATATATATATATATATATATATATATATATATATATATATATATATATATATATATATTATATATATATATATATATATATATATATATATAATATATATATACACACACACACACACAATGGGATCCACCTCTCATGTAAATTGTGGGTCCCATAGCCTCGGAGAAGTGGATAAAATGGCTTCAAGGAAGAATATTTGGATTTCTTCCTGAAGCCATTTGAATATTCCACTTCCTCTACCACCACATCTTTTCAGTCTTTTGTTTTTGCCAATAGATATATTTTATTGCATAATATGGTACAACATATGTGTGTGTGTGTGTGTGTGTGTGTGTGTGTGTGTGTGTGTGTGTGTGTGTGTGTGTGTGTGTGTGTGTGCAATAACATCACAGTAAACAGGTGATATCACAGTATGCAGAACATCCACTGTGAAAAAATAGTGAACTTCCAAGCGCTGTCCTGATTTCTCACATTATTAAGGAACAGTTCCTTGATAATGGGAGAAATCACGAAAGCGCTTTGAACTAAATCTTTCACAGTGGTTGTTCTGCAGATTATATATATGAACTAGCGGGTGGTGCCTGAGGGACTGGAAGTGTGTCTTTCCCATTTTCCTGAGACATTAACAGAGGTTCATTTGTTCTCTTCCTCATGGTAGGATACTCAGCCCCACTTTTTAATTTACTGATGCACAAGCTTGTGCCAACATCTCTGCTCATGATGTTAACATCACAAACTACTAACACGCCTCGACTCCTTCACAACTAGTAGTACTGAATGTGGTTGGTGTTTAATATGCTGGCTTTTCAAGACAATCACACTGACATTGATTTCTGTGAACAACAGATTTCTGTGAACAGTAGCAATACTATTGGGTAGAGAGAAAGAGTGATATTGTAAGTAATCAAAGTTACTTAGATTGCAGACATGAAAACTGAAGCAAGATGAAATTATTCCTACACAGCCAGTCACTATTAGAGTTTGCGAATTAAGGCAGCGTGTAAAGGGTGAAACTTTAAATTCAACTTAAAGGAAATCGTGTAGCGTAACAGTATAGGGTGGCAGAGCTGAAAACTCCGGCGCTGCCTGGGATATTAGGTCAGGGGTTGAGATATGTTTGCAAATATGTATGAATGTAATGTAATGAATGAATGTAGTATAAACCTTGGTAATAGATACCGACAAATTGGTTTAGAAAAACAAATGAGCGAACACTAGAACATAGAAAACGTTTGTCCTGGGAACTTGATCGCTTCTAACATACAGGGTATGTAAGTATAATGTTCGCCTAGACCGTAGTCCTGGCACGGGTCTCAATCTTGCGATGACCCGTCTCTGGCTCCCGAGGGGTTAAATATACAGTATATATATAGGCGGAGAGTGAGGTATGAGTGACGCATGGTGACCTGAAGAATAACATATTGGGATGAGGACTGGCAGACAATGGGATCATTCGACTCCTTTGTTGTTAGGTAGGAAGTGCTTTGCCGTGTATGTATGTGTGTGTGTGTGTGTATTTTTTTTCAACAAGTCGGCCGTCTCCCACCGAGGCAGGGTGACCCAAAAAAGAAAGAAAATCCCCAAAATGAAAATACTTTCAACATCATTCAACACTTTCACCTCACTCACACATAATCACTGTTTTTGCGGAGGTGCCCAGAATACAAGTTTAGAAGTATATACGTATAAAAAATACACAATATATCCCTCCAAACTGCAAATATCCCAAACCCCTCCTTTAAAGTGCAGGCATTGTACTTCCCATTTCCAGGACTCAACTCCGGTTATATAAAATAACCGGCTTCCCTGAATCCCTTCACTAAATATTACCCTGCTCACACTCCAACAGCTCGTCAGGTCCTAAATACCATTTGTCTCCATTCACTCCTATCTAACACGCTCACGCACGCTTGCTGGAAGTCCAAACCCCTCGCCCAGAATACCTCCTTTACCCCCTCCCTCCAACCTTTTCGAGGACGACCCCTACCCCGCCTTCCTTCCCCTACAGATTTATACGCTCTCCATGTCATTCTACTTTGATCCATTCTCTCTAAATGATCAATCCACCTCAACAACCCCTCTTCAGCCCTCTGACTAATACTTTTATTAATTCCACACCTTCTCCTAATTTCCACACTCCAAATTTTCTGCATATTTACACCACACATTGCTCTTAAACAGGACATCTCCACTGCCTCCACCCGCCTCCTTGCTGCAGCATTTACAACCCAAGCTTCACACCCATATAAGAGTGTTGGTACTACTATACTTTCATACATTCCCTTCTTTGCCTCCATAGATAACATTTTTTGCCTCCACATATACCTCAATGCACCACTCACCTTTTTTCCCTCATTAATTCTTTGATTAACCTCATCCCTCATAAATCCATCCGCCGACACTTCAACTTCCAAATACTATCTGAAAACATTCACTTCCATACTCCTCCCCAATTTGATATCCAATTTTTCTTTATCTAAATCATTTGATACTCTCATCACCTTACTATTTTCTATGTTCACTTTCAACTTTCATATATATATATATATATATATATATATATATATATATATATATATATATATATATATATATATATATATATATATATATATATATATATATATATTACTTTCTATTGTATTTTTGTGAATGTTTTGTCAATGTATTTTGTCTTTAAATAAAATATATATTAAATATAGGGGGTGGTAGGAGAAAATTCTGAAACAGCTTCTGGGAGAACCTTGAGTTTTCCCTGAAGCAAGTTTATACATTTCTCTGAGGATGAGGGTCCCCAGGACAGTTCTAGAGGTGGTACCTCCCTCTATTTATATATATATATATATATATATATATATATATATATATATATATATATATATTTATTTATTTATTTATTTAATTTATATTATGTGTGTGTGCTCGTTTGATCATGTACAGTATGTGTACATTTATATGAGTGTATGCGAGTATGCCGACTGTAACTATGTGCATTAACCTATATAGTGTAGCGAGGCTATTGCAAGAATGTTTTCCTAGGCTTACGATGTGGTTTTAAAAAGTCGAGAAGCTGTTACAACATTGAATCTGTGTTTTTATACATATATTTTGTATTCTTAGTTATATAATGCAGTCCAAATTCTCCCCATCTCTTTTTTTTTTTTATTTCTCGTATAAGCTTTGTTGCCCCGCTCTGTGATGGAGATGTCGTCGTAAATATTCAATTTCTCCCATGTATGGTTAGGACATCCTAAGAGATGGTAATTTTCAGGTAACAGAAACACTAGCTCTGCTGGAACGAAATCTTAAGAGGCTTCGGTATCCTTTAAACCCTTAAACCTGACGATAATCAGGTTTAAGGACGTAAGCCTCCTAGTTCAGGCTCATAGATTTCAAAATTATGTATGAAATTCATCCTGTGTTATGGAAGATTACAGAAACATAGCTAACTTTCGTTCCCACTATTCTTCCATATATAACAGGGTAACAAAACATCCTGTGTTTATAGAATATGACAGAAACATCGCTAGCTTTCGTTCCCCTATTCTTACATATATAATAACGTAAGAACACATTGCTGATGTGTCCTCTTTTGCTAAATAAAAAATATCAAATTTACCGGGGATCGAACCACTCACACTCAATTTGCCAATGCGCTGCCAACCGAGCCACGGGGATGCTCTCTTTGCACCAATTTTATTGAAGCTCTTTTATACTAGTTTGCGTTCCAATCATATTTTAATGTACTTTTCTTATACGAGTAAGTTTCCTGTCATAACCTTTCGCACTGGTTAACATTCGAGAACAGATCTTCAGAGTCAGATATTCACATTCTTCATGGCATATTTTCAGACTTCTACTGTCTCCTTTTTCCGCCTTTCATGCATTAACGCCGACTTTCTTTTTGACAGGGAGTGGGGATGGGAGGGCAGGTCCCATTGTGTTAACCATGTAAAGTTTTCCAGAGCCACTATCTTATCTCAGAAACGTTTTTCCAGTCTGTCCGTCTTCCATTTCGTAGTCCCATTGAAGGTTTTCAATGCGATTTCCAAATTGAGTTCTTGCCCTTGTGAATTTTGCAGACTCGCTCTTTGATCCAAGTCAGTATTTTTATACCCAATATCAGTTTTCAGTTCTAATGAATTATTCCATATTTCCAGTCTTAATACATAATTCCTTTCAGATTTCCAGCTCTAATGCATTTATTCCACACAGATTTGCAGACAAGCTTAGAAATGTCGCCTATATTAGGTTACTTTGTACATAGCGTGTTTCTTTTGCCATTTTTAGTAAACTGTTTTTATTCTAGTACATTGTAATTGATCCCTCGTCCTTTCTATTTAATTTTTCATCCCTTCTGCTTCATTCACGCGTATTTCCAGACCCATTTTATTCTTCCATTCGTTCTTGTAGACACACTGCCTTTCCCAGTCAGGCTTGAAGTTCCTTTGTTTTAACAATTTTTTTTTTCGGGTATTTAGCCATTAGGCCTGGTTTACTCTGCTAGTTTTTCAGGTTTGACTTTTCCACGTCTCAATTTTTCCATGTCCAATATCTTACCACATTTCGTTTTCCAGGCAAGCGGAAGCAGGAACCATCTGAAGGCGGAGGATGTCATGTCTTCAGCAACGTCGGATCCTCTATAAGAAAAGGTAAAAGATGATGCCTGCAATATGTTCCGGAATTTCAATCTCTCTCTCTCTCTCTCTCTCTCTCTCTCTCTCTCTCTCTCTCTCATTTTTACTCCCTTTGTTCTCTAATGCTGAGATAGCTCGCTCTGTGAACCATGAAGAGACTGACTCCCCACTGCCGACTGCATCTACGGTTTAGATTTTCCAGAGTTAAGAACGAAGAGAGTGGAGAGGGAGAGTAGAGAACGAGTGCTTGGAGGATTGTGTAAGGGGGACGCCTGGAAGGGTGGGGTACAATCGACAAAAAAATATATTGTGGAACTGAGTGAAGGGTGGAAAGAGTATATGAGATATGAGAAATTGAAATAGCTGAGTATATGAGACAGATATATAACAGCACATAGGAAAGACAGCTGACAGAGTATGCGGGGAAGACAGTTATACTTCTGTACTACTACTACTACTACTACTACTACTACCACCACCACCAGTACTATCACTACTTTCTACCGCCGCCACCACCACCAGTACTATCACTACTTCTACCACCACCACCACCAATACTATCACTACTTCTACCGCCACCACCACCACCAGTACTATCACTACTTCTACCGCCGCCACCACCACCTCCACCACCAGTACTATCACTACTTCTACCGCCACCACCAACACCACCACCACCACTATCACTACTTCTACCGCCACCACCACCACTATCACTACTTCTACCACCACCACCACCACCAGTACTATCACTACTTCTACCACCACCACCGCCACTACCAGTACTGTCTTTACTACTACCAGTACTATCACTACTACTACCAGTACTATCACTACTACTACCAGTACTATCACTACTACAAACACTATCACTACTACTACTATCTGTACTACCACTAACCACTACCAGTGAATAGTGAAATTCAAAGCCCATTCGTGACTTCTCACATTATCAAGGAACTATAAAAGCATTACATCAAAGGAAGGCATATAAAGGGTCGAGACCACACCTCACCATCACATCCCACAACAAAGCAACACCTGACTCATAAGAAAGGAGGAACACTGCAGCAGGATGTCGTGAAGGACCTGCCTAGTTGCGTTAACAGGCCTGCTGCAGTGTTCTCCTTTCTAAAGAGTCGGGTGTCGTCGCACATCAGGTGTTGCTTTATTATGGGATGTGATGGTGAGGTGTGGTCTCGACCCTTTATATGCTTTCCTTTGTAATGCATTTATAGTTCCTTAATAATGTGAGAAGTCTCGAAAGCGCTTGGAATTTCACTATTCTTTCACAGTGGTTGTTTTGCATATTATATCGCCTGTTTGTGATCTTACTGCATATATATATATATATATATATATATATATATATATATATATATATCTATATATATATATATATATATATATATATATATATTATTAGAGAGTGGGTGGGTATATTAGGTATTTGTTTTAGTAAGTACTTTAAGGTGTTTGACGTAGTTTAAAATCTTCGTTGGCTCTGTGCGGACAGTTAAGAAAATCTGTGTATTATCCAGCTGTGGTATGTTCTGTGCCTTGAAAGTAGGCGTGAACACAATACTCGAGACCTGAGAATACATGTAACGTGAATAATAGCCATCATTGGCGTGACAAGTCTTGATGGTTCTCATTATCCACCCTGTCATCATCTCTTGTTGATGTGTTGACCGTGGAACTACCTGTGTAGCTACCGCGAGTTTTCTCCAGTCATGGAGCGAATTAGCCATTTTGCCATAACCAGTAGTGGCCTTAAATGCCGGGCCACTTAATCGTGGTTTGAGAATTTTTGTACCTAATTTTGTATTTGGCCGACAGACATTTGACCGCAGGACAATTGGCCGAACGAACATTACACCGACAGCCATTTGGCCGAAGGGATAATTTGGTTAGATGAAATGTCCGGTCAAAAGTCCCAATGTCCGGGAGCCTTATTGCCCTAAACCCAGCATCTCCTTCCAGGTTTACTGACAAGCCTAGTGACACAGTAATTGCTTTACTTGTTTTGTAATAATGGTTTCTGTAATAGTGTGAATCTGTCACAGCCATAACAACGTGATAATCATAGTGTAAATTTGATTGGTAGTAACGGTGAGTGTTTAGTGATGAATAACCAAACGGTTCACCACTTTATAAATGAAAAACTGTCTATTGTGCGCTGAATGAGAAATTTCTTCATGGCAGTTGCTGCCACCACCAGTGGTGTGGTTGCTGCCATCACCAGTTTTGTGACCACCCTCCGCTACCACCAGTGGTGTGGGCCCCCCACCGCTACCACTAGTGGTGTGGCCACCACTGCCTCCTGTTTTAGACCAGTGGCCAGTGAACAATACGCACTCAGCATAGACTGACAGGGAGCAGTCATGCCAGAAACTGTGCTGGTATTATATTGTATGATGGAGGGGTGGGGGGAACCCCCTACACCTGCCATTGTACAGCTGGTATTGACCCTTTCCATCCCCCCCTCCCTCCCTTCCCCACCCCCTCCCTCCCACCTCTTCCTGCGTCTCCCAGCTCAGGCTTACAGATTTCAGCAGTATGTATATCAGGCCTGTGTGATAAAATGTGGCATGAAAACTAGCTAGCTTTTGTTTCAGCTATGTAACTGTCGTCTAGAAAAGGGTAGCAGCACATTGCTGATGTATCCAGTTTTGCTAAATAAAAAAAAATATTTCCCTTCCTCTCCCGTCTTACCTTCCTTCCCCCTCCCATCCTTCCCGGTCTTCCCTCCACTTCCTCCTTCCCTTCACCTCTCCCACTTGCCAATCCCTTATATCCCACTTCCTTTTCCTTCTTCCCTCCCATTCTTTCTGTACTCCCCCCCTTTCTCTCTCCCTCTCTCCCTCCTTTTTACCTCCCTCTGCCCACCCTCTTAATCTTCTGCCATCCCTCCCTCTCCCTATATATCCTTGAAGCTCAAAAATCAGTCTCATATTTAAGCACAGTAACGTAAGTTCTACATTACTGAACACTATCATTCAGGTTTATTACTGTTTGATAAATTTAAAACTAACGATTGAAGTGTAAACTTAAATATCATTCTGTATTGCTTGCAGAGTGTTAGTTTTTATTTCAAATTATTATGATCTATGTATTTGTTAACATTTTAAAATGTTATAATCTGTTGACGTTCTAAAATATTATAGTACATTTGTTGCCAAAGAAGAATAAAAAGGGAGAATACCGTGACTGGAACAATACACAAATAACCCGCATATATGAAACTTATGACGACGTTTCGGCCCGACTTGGACCATTAACAAGTCACACACAAGCGCGAAGGGAAAAGAACCAGTATATACGAGAGGAGGGCGGAGCCGGAAGAACGAGAAGAGGTAGAATTAATAGTAGTAGTAAATAGTGAAATGGTTTAGTTTCAATCGCAGATACACCTTACATTAGTCTAGTCAAAGATTCTTCATCGTATCGTCCATAACCCGGCGTAAGTGCCGGGTTATGGACCTGCGGCGGCTATCACTAAGCCCGATTTACCAGATGCTCAACATGGAAGTCTGGCCTCAAGGGCTTCGAGGATAGAAGGACCCATGAGACTAGTCGCGGGAATGTCATGGGTAACTGAAATTCTCGTACTATGTAAAAGCGTTAAGAGAATAGGAACATGGTATATAATACCGACAGGTTGATAAGTAAGACACATGTGTAATAGGTATCTTTATTCCGAAACGTTTCGCCTACACAGTAGGCTTTTTTCTGTCGTGTGCAAAAGAGTTAGCAGAAGCAGTAGAGATGTAAATACGATGTAATTAGTCCATCTCCTGTCTGTACTCGACTGAAGACGCCTACTGTGTCTTACTTATCAAGCATTTAACGGTTTACAGGGTCCAGGAAAAAGTCTTTCCTGTAACTTGACCTTACCTAGCCAACCCTTAATTTTTTATTGACATAGTATGCCCGTTGAACGATATGTATGTAATTGAACTAAAAAAATATCCTTCATCGAGGATATCTATATATAGATGGTATAACCACATCAGCCATCCATACAAATACCAGAACTCTTCTCGTAAGCGCCCAGAACAGCATCACTGATTGTATTGGCCAGAACGCGCCAATAAGGTGACGGCTTTCATAAATCCACGGTGCATAATCTGTGGTTGTGCATATAATTTCGTATATACATTAGAATATTGTATACCGGGATGTATGTCAAATTGGTTATTGGCTACAGGATGGCGCGGGGCGCATCGCTACTCGTACTTGTAATTCATTTAAGTTCCTTATTTTTTCTAACCCTTGTGGTTTAGCGCTTCTTTCTGATTATAATAATCCTTTCTTTTCTGATGGAATCAACATATTTGATGGAAAAATTATCTTTTTATTTTTTAACACGTATGTAATTGTATGATGTGTATATTAGTGTGTATGGTATACTTTACAGGAAAAAAATATAACACATATTTTGATATAACAAGAACATGTAGAGAGGAAGTATATTGTAAATGACTGCCAGGTATACTATATAAAACACATGCAAGCTTATGGTGCAGGGAAAAAGTGGATCTAGTAGCGACCAGCGAAGAGGCGGGGCCATGAGCTGTGACTCAACCCCTGCAATCACAAATTGGTGACCCCCCCCACACCCACCCACCCACCCACCCACCCACCACCACCACCACCAGCACCACCACCAGCACCACCACCAGCACCACCACCAGCACCACCACCACCACCACCACCACCACCAGCACCACCACCAGCACCACCACCACAACCAGCACCACCACCATCACCACCACCACCACCACCACCAGAAGCACCACCAGCAGCACCACCAGCAGCACCACCAGCAGCACCACCACCAGCACCACCACCAGCACCACCACCAGCACCACCACCAGCACCACCACCAGCACCACCACCACCACCAGCACCACCACCACCACCACCACCACCAGCACCACCACCACAACCACCACCACCACCACCACCACCACCACCAGCACCACCACCAGCAGCACCACCAGCAGCACCACCAGCAGCACCACCAGCAGCACCACCACCACCACCACCACCATCATCATCATCATCATCATCATCATCATCATCATCACTTTGAATGTTCATTTGTGATAAATAAGTAGTGGCATCATTCACACCTGTTAGAATGTTTCAGATCCATATAAACAACACAGGTGCACTTGACATTCACAAGATAAATAGTACACAAGTTACCGTGTTACATGTGTCGTCTTTCATCATAACCATAATTAAAAAAAATTCCGGAAACTCATTTTATCCTTATTATTTCTACAATATATTAATTTGAATGCATAAAACCTTAATAAATTTATATAAACAGTATCTATTTAAGTATATAATAATTCAACATGTCAGTTTTAATGCAAAATGGTTGTCTGAAATATTAAAATTAATGTTTATCCTTATATATATATATATATATATATATATATATATATATATATATATATATATATATATATATATATATATATATATATATATATATATATATATATGCAAAACAACCACTCTGAAAGAATAGAGAATTTCCAAGCGCTTTCGTGACTACTCACATTATCAAGGAACTATTACATAGTTCCTTGATAATGTGAGTAGTCACGAAAGCGCATGGAATTTCTCTATTCTTTCAGAGTGGTTGTTTTGCATATTCTGAAATCACCTGTTTACTGTGATCTTATTGCATATATATATATATATATATATATATATATATATATATATATATATATATATATATATATATATATATATATATATATATATATATATATCGTGCCAAATATGTAAAACTGGTCAGTTAGCAAGAACTCATATAAAATTAAGTCCTTTCTAAATTTTTCTCATATACGTTTAAAGATATACATTTTTCATTTATGTTAATGTAAAAATTAATAAGTGTGTACCAAAAGTACCTTAGAAAATTTACCTAACCTTATTATAACACGCGCAATTTAATTTAGCCTAATGCAGCTAAATATATTTGATAAGTTTACGATAATTTAATAAACAATCTCGATGAAATGTATTTTTTTTCTTTAGGTTCAGAATGATCTTTGCAAAATTATTGCATACACAAATTTTCGATTGCCTTATTCGGCAAGAAGAGTGTTGCCATTTAAGCCAAAATCGCAAGTTTTACCTATTGTCTTACCAGAAGCATGTCGACAACATAGCTTAGATGACCTACCGGACTGCACCATCCTACATAATGAAGGTGCTACCGGGACTGGAAGCCAGGCCCCAGTTTTCCACGAGAACCTGGAACCAGAGACCTGACGTCTTAGTACTCTATACCATACCACTAAACTCTGGGCAGCCAGCAGGATTATGAGTCATGTTTACACCTAAAGCCTACTTCTGTTACTACTACTATTACTACCACCGCCACCACAAACTATTACTGCCATCACTACCACCACAATCACTACTACTGCCATCACTACCACCACAATCACTATTACTGCCATCACTACCACCAAAATACTACTGCCATCACTACCACCAAAATACTACTGCCATCACTACCACCACAATCACTACTACTACCATCACTATTACCACCACCACCACAATAGGGAATGAAGCCTCGTCGTAATTCAAGGAGGTGCAGCGGGTAGAATCGCTTGAAAAATACCTTTAAATGAGGACTTTCAGTTCTTTTGATCCTAAATGATACGGAAGAGAGAAAATGTCGCCCACAAAGACAGTGGGAGCCGCTAATGTGGTGGAGGGGAGTACTGGAGGGAGGAGGGTGCAGGAAGGGGAGTGTTTTGCAGGAAGTGTTGGAGGGAGGACTGTTGGAGGGGAGTACCGCAGGGAGAAAAGTGTTGGAGGGGAGTACTGGGGGGAGTAGGGTGCTGGAGGGTCTCTTTTGCAGGGAGTGCTGGAGGGGTGTACTGGAGGGAGGAAAGTGCTGGAAGGAGAGTATTTGGGAGGGAGGAGAGTGCTGGAGGGAGGATAGTGCTGGAGGGGGAAGAGTGTTTTGCAGGAAGTGCTGGAGGGAAGGATTATACTGGAGTGTGAGGGGTGTGTTGGAGGAGAGTGCTGAAGGGGGAGTGTTTGGAGAGAGTGCTGGAAGGAAGGAGTGTTGGAGTGGAGTACTGGGGGGAAGGGGCATTTTGGAGGGAAGTGCTTGAGGGGAAAGGAGGACCTTTTGAGCGTGTAAACCTGTGAATGATAAGCTAAAGCTTCTGGATCACTAAGGTGTTTATTTCCAACCCCAAGGCTACTTTAAGGTGTTGATCTACAGCTCCCGGACCCCTCTAAGGTGATCTCCAGCCTCTGAACTTCTCAAAGGTGTTGATCTGCCCCTGGACCTCTTGGGAGGGTTCAGCTTCTGTGCCTCTTGCAGGATTTGCAATATAGTTACTAGGTCTCTCCCTGCATGAAGACACATGGGGCCTGGGGTTATGGAATATGGGGGAATTACTTCCTCCATCATTGAGGTACATGGGACTGGAATTACAGAATGTAGGAGATAACTTTCTGGGATCGTGCAGCCACCCAAATACGTTTGGCTATCCTTACAGTTGCAATAACACTATACAGGAATCCCCTGAGATACGAGACTGGTGTGTCCTACAAGATAACTCGCAGCATGAAAACTATCACGGAAACGTATTTATTAGTTTGCTTTACCAACGAAATGTCAATATTTTTCGCTATAACGTATCATTTGGAAGAAAGGAAAACAGAGTACAAATACAATACAATAGCTGATGTGCAGCGTCCCTAGTTTAAAAACTCACGTTTGTGTGAAAACTCTCGTATGTGATTCTCGTACTGGTGAGAAAAGGTGCTCGTATGTTGATGTTGGGAACTAAAGAAAGATGCTCGTATCGGTGGAATCTCGTATCTTGGGAGTTTGTTGTATTCCCTGAACGTAAGATCTTCTGACATTATCCCTCCTAAGTCTCTCCACGTTCCTCATCCGCGCTATTGAGTGGAGTGAGTTTGTTTTATATTCTGTTTCAGTTTTTAATTCTTCAGATTATACATGGGTAAGTAATTGAAATTTGTCCTCATAGAATATCGCTCTGGAGGATGGAGGAATATGCCGGAGGAGGAATGCTGTAGGTAGGAGAGGTGCTGGAGGGGACGGGAATGCTAGAGGAAAAAGGAGTGTTTTACTGAGAAGTGGGGAAGATCAAAGAGAATAAGTTACTTAGAAGTGGAGTGGGTAGGAAAATGTAAGGAGGTAGGAGGTAGCAGGTAGTGTCTTAGACATTACTGCTGAACTCTTCTGCTTTACCATGGAGTGACCACCGGCCACAGACCAGGCTGCACACACCTAAGTAACCTAGAGCAAGAAAGAGAGTGATAGTAGTAGTAACGACTTGTCCAGGGCACTTGTCGATAGACAGCCAGTTTTGTGTTTGTACTCTCCTATTTGTAGTAGCAGGGCTCGAGTCACAACGAGGAGGCGGGGCCAAGAGCAGTGTGTGTGTGTGTGTGTGTGAGAGAGAGAGAGAGAGAGAGAGAGAGTAAATATGACAAATCATTAACAGTAAGTAAGATAAACATTCTTATTTGATTTTTCGCGTAAATTTAATATTTTTAATTTGTCTCTGGAAGTTTACAAATTACTCCGGTTTTAGAGCTCAGATTTGATATATTAATTTATTTTTATGGTTTTAATTCTTTATTTTTAATTTCAGGCTCTGACGTTCATATTGTTTTGCCTCGTAATTGTTTTAAATTTTTAGTTTTCCCGTGAAAAATTATGATTTTTTTTTTTGTATGTCGTGTCGGACTGTGAATTTCATTTCGTTTTCCAGCGTAAAGTTTAGAATTTGTTCCTGTTTTCCCGCGTAAAGTTGTGTATATCTTTAATGTTTTCTCTTTGTCGAGCTACGAATTTCTCCAGATTTTCCCGCGCAAATTTTTGGCTGTTAGAGAGATGGCGCGAAGAGCAGCGCATCAAGTTTGTGTACAAGAAACTGATCAGAGGGGAGAAAAGAATTGGAAATGAATCCGAGTTATATTTTTCACCGTGTGTGGGAGAGTGCAGGAATGCTCAGTATCCAAGTGTTTGTTGTTAGATCTTACTATTTAATTTCTGCTTGTCACTGCTGGTTGGCTTTTGAGTGAAGACGATAAATGCACTGCAGCTTGACTCGCGAAATTGTACTAACACGATTGCAAACAAAGCACGGTACGGGTGGGGTTTGAACCCTTGGTGAGCGAGTCATGGGTTCCAACCCCACTCGTACCGTGGTTTGTTTCACTGCTTCTTGCTCTTATGTCGGCCAAGTTATTTGTTTAATTTTATTAATTTTCTCACTAATATATATTTATTTTTCTCTGTGTGTATGGAGAGAATATACAAAAGTTGTCCAAATCAAAATAAACACGGATCTTGAATTGGCTTAAGTGAACAAGTGTCTCCTTTACGAGAGGGCAGACTTAGTGGCCCCTATCTACCACTTTCTTGTTTTGTCTCATCTATGAAAAAACGTATAGGCAAAGTTTTTCCTGACATAGTTATATTGCGCAAGAAATTACCATTTAAAATTTAATGTGAGGGAGCAAGAAACATGTATGGAAACTAAACACTTGGATGTGCCGTATGCTTGATGGTCAGGAAGATTTAGTGTAGCGTAAGGTTATGATTAAGTGGGTGTTTGTGGGACCACCCCACCAAGAGCGGGTAACCCCCCACCATGGCAAGGTGACCCCAAAGAAGAAAACACAGGCATTTCCTTTTTTGGTCCGAGGAAAAATTACAGAGGAGTAACCTTGTGTCTGTCATTTAGTCGCCTTCTGCCACACGCATGACTTATGAAGGATGGATTCTAACTTACTTTCTCAGCTTTTTCATCGCTAATATATAAACTCACAGTCGAGGTGTTTTTTGCATATCACATTTAATGTTCCTTAAGTACTAGAGTAATATATATATATATATATATATATATATATATATATATATATATATATATATATATATATATATATATATATATATATATGTGTGTCTTTTCACTGTGGTTGTATTGCATATATTGAATTAAGTAGAATGTTAATGATAATTAGCATAATTCAGATATTTTTAATTACCAGTTTATCCGAACTATAATCCCAGTTTTAAATTATGTATCTTAATTATAAAAATGATGAACAATTTCATTATGTTTAGTGTATTAACAAGTAACCCACAAATTGCAAATGAAAACAGGATGAAGTTTGGGGCCGTCCTGCTCTCTAATGTTGTTTAGTTTTCAGGTCCAATTTGTGGGTTAGTTGTTTGTTGTAGTCAAGGTATTGTGACTTTGTGGGTTAGTTGTTTGTTGTAGTCAAGGTATTGTGACTTTGTGGGTTAGTTGTTTGTTGTAGTCAAGGTATTGTGACTTTGTGGGTTAGTTGTGTTTGTTGTAGTCAAGGTATTGTGACTTTGTGGGTTAGTTGTTTGTTGTAGTCAAGGTATTGTGACTTTGTGGGTTAGTTGTTTGTTGTAGTCAAGGTATTGTGACTTTGTGGGTTAGTTGTTTGTTGTAGTCAAAGTATTGTGACTTTGTGGGTTAGTTGTTTGTTGTAGTCAAGGTATTGTGACTTTGTGGGTTAGTTGTTTGTTGTAGTCAAGGTATTGTGACTTTGTGGGTTAGTTGTTTGTTGTAGTCAAGGTATTGTGACTTTGTGGGTTAGTTGTTTGTTGTAGTCAAAGTATTGTGACTTTGTGGGTTAGTTGTGTTTGTTGTAGTCAAGGTATTGTGACTTTGTGGGTTAGTTGTGTTTGTTGTAGTCAAGGTATTGTGACTTTGTGGGTTAGTTGTGTTTGTTGTAGTCAAGGTATTGTGACTTTGTGGGTTAGTTGTGTTTGTTGTAGTCAAGGTATTGTGACTTTGTGGGTTAGTTGTTTGTTGCAGTCAAGGTATTGTGACTTTGTGGGTTAGTTGTGTTTGTTGTAGTCAAGGTATTGTGACTTTGTGGGTTAGTTGTGTTTGTTGTAGTCAAGGTATTGTGACTTTGTGGGTTAGTTGTGTTTGTTGTAGTCAAGGTATTGTGACTTTGTGGGTTAGTTGTGGTTGTTGTAGTCAAGGTATTGTGACTTTGTGGGTTAGTTGTGTTTGTTGTAGTCAAGGTAATGTGACTTTGTGGGTTAGTTGTGTTTGTTGTAGTCAAGGTATTGTGACTTTGTGGGTTAGTTGTTTGTTGCAGTCAAGGTATTGTGACTTTGTGGGTTAGTTGTGTTTGTTGTAGTCAAGGTATTGTGACTTTGTGGGTTAGTTGTGTTTGTTGTAGTCAAGGTAATGTGACTTTGTGGGTTAGTTGTGTTTGTTGTAGTCAAGGTATTGTGACTTTGTGGGTTAGTTGTGTTTGTTGCAGTCAAGGTATTGTGACTTTGTGGGTTAGTTGTGTTTGTTGTAGTCAAGGTAATGTGACTTTGTGGGTTAGTTGTGTTTGTTGTAGTCAAGGTATTGTGACTTTGTGGGTTAGTTGTTTGTTGCAGTCAAGGTATTGTGACTTTGTGGGTTAGTTGTGTTTGTTGTAGTCAAGGTATTGTGACTTTGTGGGTTAGTTGTGTTTGTTGTAGTCAAGGTAATGTGACTTTGTGGGTTAGTTGTGGTTGTTGTAGTCAAGGTAATGTGACTTTGTGGGTTAGTTGTTTGTTGCAGTCAAGGTATTGTGACTTTGTGGGTTAGTTGTGTTTGTTGTAGTCAAGGTAATGTGACTTTGTGGGTTAGTTGTGGTTGTTGTAGTCAAGGTATTGTGACTTTGTGGGTTAGTTGTTTGTTGCAGTCAAGGTATTGTGACTTTGTGGGTTAGTTGTGTTTGTTGTAGTCAAGGTAATGTGACTTTGTGGGTTAGTTGTGTTTGTTGTAGTCAAGGTATTGTGACTTTGTGGGTTAGTTGTTTGTTGCAGTCAAGGTATTGTGACTTTGTGGGTTAGTTGTGTTTGTTGTAGTCAAGGTATTGTGACTTTGTGGGTTAGTTGTGTTTGTTGTAGTCAAGGTAATGTGACTTTGTGGGTTAGTTGTGTTTGTTGTAGTCAAGGTATTGTGACTTTGTGGGTTAGTTGTGTTTGTTGTAGTCAAGGTATTGTGACTTTGTGGGTTAGTTGTGTTTGTTGTAGTCAAGGTATTGTGACTTTGTGGGTTAGTTGTGTTTGTTGTAGTCAAGGTAATGTGACTTTGTGGGTTAGTTGTGTTTGTTGTAGTCAAGGTAATGTGACTTTGTGGGTTAGTTGTTTGTTGCAGTCAAGGTATTGTGACTTTGTGGGTTAATTGTGTTTGTTGTAGTCAAGGTATTGTGACTTTGTGGGTTAGTTGTGTTTGTTGTAGTCAAGGTCAATTGTGACTTTGTTGGTTAGTTGTGTTTGTTGTAGTCAAGGTAATGTGACTTTGTGGGTTAGTTGTGTTTGTTGTAGTCAATGTATTGTGACTTTGTGGGTTAGTTGTGTTTGTTGTAGTCAAGGTATTGTGACTTTGTGGGTTAGTTGTGTTTGTTGTAGTCAAGGTATTGTGACTTTGTGGGTTAGTTGTGTTTGTTGTAGTCAAGGTATTGTGACTTTGTGGGTTAGTTGTGTTTGTTGTAGTCAAGGTATTGTGACTTTGTGGGTTAGTTGTGTTTGATGTAGTCAAGGTATTGTGACTTTGTGGGTTAGTTGTGTTTGTTGTAGTCAAGGTATTGTGACTTTGTGGGTTAGTTGTGTTTGTTGTAGTCAAGGTATTGTGACTTTGTGGGTTGTGTTTGTTGTAGTCAAGGTATTGTGACTTTGGGGGTTAGTTGTGTTTGTTGTAGTCAAGGTATTGTGACTTTGTGGGTTAGTTGTGTTTGTTGTAGTCAAGGTATTGTGACTTTGTGGGTTAGTTGTGGTTGTTGCAGTCAAGGTTTTGTGACTTTGTGGGTTAGTTGTGTTTGTTGTAGTCAAGGTAATGTGACTTTGGGGGTTAGTTGTGTTTGTTGTAGTCAAGGTAATGTGACTTTGTGGGTTAGTTGTGTTTGTTGTAGTCAAGGTTTTGTGACTTTGTGGGTTAGTTGTGGTTGTTGCAGTCAAGGTTTTGTGACTGTGAGTTAGTTATGTTTGTTGCGGCCAAGGTATTGTGATTTTGTTGGGTTAACTGTTATTTGTAGCCCTGGTGTATTATGACATGATTCACCGTGCTTTATCTGTATACACAAGCTTGTACGTATGGCAAGTGTTAGGAAAGACACATTTAGTCTTCGAAAAGCTTCACAATGTCGTAAATCAGTTTGTTGTTCTGCCACCTGACGATTTATGCAACACGCATGTAACCGCTTCTTGGAAACATGAATTAAGAGGGAATTGACTTTGAGGCTGGATCGAACAAATTGAGAGCCTTACTATAACATTTATATTATTAGTTTCATGCTATTACGAGGTTGAGACTCGGAATACATTCATATTATACACAGTGGAAGGGATACTTATCTCTCTCTCTCTCTCTCTCTGACACACACACACACACTAAAACAAAACCAAGTATGCTAGGGAATGGAAGAAGTATAGAAGGCAAAGGACCCAGGAGAATAAGGAAAGCAGTCGTAGAGCCAGAAATGAATATGCACAGGTAAGAAGGGAGGCCCAACGACAGTATGAAAATGACATAGTAGCGAAAGCCAAATCTGACCCGAAGCTGTTGTACAGCCACATCAGGAGGAAAACATCAGTCAGGGACCAGGTAATCAAGCTAAGGAAGGAAAGAGGAGAGTTCACTAGAAACGACCGTGAAGTATGTGAGGAACTCAACATGAGATTCAAAGAAGTGTTCACAGAGGAGACAGAATGGACTCCAGAAGGACGGAGAGGTGGGGTACACCACCAAGTGTTGGACACAATACATACAACCGAGGAAGAAGCGAAGGGGCTGCTGAGCGAGCTAGATACCTCAAAGGCGATGGGGCCGGTTAGCATCTCCTCCTGGGTCCTGAGAGAGGGTGCAGCTACAGAGGCGCTATGTGTACCCCTAACAACAATATTCAACACATTTGTCGAAACAGGGAGATTACCTGAGGTATGGAAGACAGCAGATGTGGTCCCAATTTTTAAAAAAATGGAGACAGACAAGAAGCACTAAACTATAGACCAGTG
Organism: Cherax quadricarinatus; assembly: GCF_038502225.1. Taxonomy (NCBI): domain Eukaryota; kingdom Metazoa; phylum Arthropoda; class Malacostraca; order Decapoda; family Parastacidae; genus Cherax; species Cherax quadricarinatus. The sequence goes on from NC_091341.1 coordinate 16,859,115, forward strand.
TCACTGACATGTATAGTATGAAAAACCATGAAGAAAATTATCAGGAGAAGAGTGGTGGAACACCTAGAAAGAAATGAGCTTAACAGTCAACACGGTTTCAGGGACGGGAAATCCTGTGTCACAAACCTATTGGAGTTCTGTGACAGGGTGACAGCAGTAAGACAAGAGAGAGAGGGGTGGGTAGATTGCATTTTCTTGGACTGTAAAAAGGCATTTGACACAGTTCCACACAAGAGGTTAGTGCAAAAACTGGAGACCCAGGCAGGGATAACAGGGAAGACACTACAATGGATCAGGGAATACCTATCAGGAAGACAGCAGTGAGTCATGGTACGAGGCGAGGTGTCAGATTGGGCGCCTCTGACGAGTGGGGTTCCACAGGGGTCAGTTCAAGGACCGGTGCTGTTTCTGGTATTTGTGAACGACGTGGTGGAAGGAATAGGCTCAGAAGTGTCCCTGTTTGCAGATGATGTGAAGTTGATGAGAAGAATTCAATCGGACGAGGACCAGGCAGAACTACAAAGGGATCTGGACAGGGTGCAGGCCTGGTCCAGCAATTGGCTCCTGGAGTTCAACCCCACCAAGTGCAAAGTCATGAAGATTGGGGAAGCGCAAAGAAGACCGCAGACGGAGTACAGTCTAGGGGGCCAGAGACTACAGACCTCACTCAAGGAAAAAGGTCTTGGGGTGAGTATAACATCAGGCACATCTCCTGAAGCGCACATCAACCAAATAACTGCTGCAGCATATGGTTGCCTAGCAAACCTAAGAACAGCATTCCGCTATCTTAATAAGGAATCGTTCAGGACCCTGTACACTGTGTACGCTAGGCCCATATTGGAGTATGCAGCACCAGTTTGGAACCCACACCTAGCCAAGCACGTAAAGAAACTAGAGAAAGTGCAAAGGTTTGCAACAAGATTAGTCCCAGAGCTAAGGGGTATGTCCTACGAGGAGAGGTTAAGGAAAATCGACCTGACGACACTAGAGGACAGGAGAGATAGGGGAGACATGATAACGACATATAAAATACTGAGAGGAATTGACAAGGTGGACACAGAATGTTCCAGAGATGGGACACAGAAACAAGGGGGCACAGTTGGAAGTTGAAGACACAGATGAATTACAGGTATGTTAGGAAGTATTTCTTCAGTCACAGAGTAGTCAGGAAGTATTTCTTCAGTCACAGAGTAGTCAGGAAGTGGAATAGTTTGGGAAGCGATGTAGTGGAGACAGGATCCATTCATAGCTTTAAGCAGAGGTATGATAAAGCTCACGGAGCAGGGAGGGTGACCTAGTAGCGGCCCGTGAAGAGGCGGGGCCAGGAGCTATGAATCGACCCCTGCAACCACAACTAGGTGAATATACACACACATACACACATTAACTAAAACACACATACAAACTAAAACACACACACACTAAAACACACACACACACACACACACTAAAACACACACACACTAAAACACACACACACACACACACTAACACACACACACACAAACACACACACACACACACACACACACACACACACACACACACACACACACACACACACACACACACACACACACACTAAAACACACACACACACACACACACACACACACACACACACACACACACACACACACACGTGCTCATATACAACAGGCCTAGTGTCTAATCGACATGTGCCTAGGACAAAATAGTAACTAACACACACACACACACATACACACACACACACACACACACACACACACACACACACACACACACACACACACACACACACACACACACAGACTTTCACAACATCGAGATGGCTCACCACCGATCAATCACCTTGTGACAATAATTCTTTAATAGCATCCAATTTGCAGAGCCTTCATCTTTGTGTGGTTTCTTTCTTTCTTTCTTCTTTCTTCTTTCTTCCTCTTCCTCTTCCTCTTCTTCTTCTTCTTCTTCTTCTTCTTCTTCTTCTTCTTCTTCTTCTTCTTCTTCTTCTTCTTCTTCTTCTTCTTCTTCTTCTTCTTCTTCTTCTTCTTTTTCTTCTTCTTCTTGTGGTAGGTGGTGTTGGTTGTGAAGGATTAGGGTGATGTTAGTGTTGACATATTCGTCTGCTATATATTCCGTATCCTGCTGCTGGGGCAGAAGAGAGCATCCCTTTGAGGTGGAGGTGAGTGATCTCTGCAGCTGCAGCCTCCCTCCCATCCTTCCCTCTCGCACTCTCCTCTATCCTTCTCCCTCCCGCGATTTACCTCCTTCCCTCCCTAATCTTTTCTTCTGTACTTATTACTCTTTCCTTCTATAATTTTTAACTCTCCCCTTCTTCAATCCTTTCCCTGCTATCCTCTAATTCACTCCAATCTCTACTTCTCTTATACTCTTTACTTTCCTCTAGACCCCTCTAATTTTCTCCTCGCCTTCCTCCTATGCTTCCTTCTTCCCCCCACTTCCTTCATTCCTCCCTCTCTCATTCTCCTTTCTCTACCTCTTTTCATTTCATTGGAAAGTTATGGCAGGTTTAATGCGTGTCAGTTACTATTTGTCAAAGCCACTTGTCAGTAGACACTTGGCCTGTTAGTAAGTTAGTTTTTTTCAGGTACACACAATACAGTTACATATCATACATAACAGCATATGTGTAGAGAACATAGGATAACCCAAAAAGTCAGACCAAGTGACTTATTCCCATTATGTGTGTGTGTGTTTTAGTTACCATTTGTTAAAGGCACTTGTCGGTAGACATTTGGCATGTTTTGTGTTCTTTGTATAATACTCTCTGTACTTTGATGGCTTTCCACAACTAATTTGCACAAATCTTGTGTTATTTACGAGTTTTAGCACCGTTCTGAATGTCGTCTGTACTGATGTGTTCTTATAGAGTTTTGCTCGCCTAGATGAGTTTCCTACCTGGAGTCTACCTGGAGGGCATTCCGGGGATCAGCACCCTCGCGGCCCGGTCCACGACCAGGCCTCCCGGTGGATCAGGGCCTGATCAGCGAGGCTGTTACTGCTGGCCGCACGCAGTCCAACGTACGAACCACAGCCTGGCTGATCCGGCACCGTCTTTTAGATATCTGTCCAGCTCCCTCTTGAAGACAACCAGGGGTCTTCCCGTAATGCCCCTTATTGCTGGTGGGAGGCTGTTGAACAGTCTTGGGCCCCGGACACTTATTGCGTTTTCTCTTAGTGTACCAGTGACACCCCTACTTTTCACTGGGGGTATGTTGCATCGCCTGCCAAGTTTTTTACTTTCGTATGGAGTGATTGCTGTGTGCATACTAGGGACCAGTCCCTCCAGAATCTTCCAGGTGTATATTATGATATCTCTCTCTTGCCTGCGCTCTAGTGAGTACAAGTCAAGTGCTTCCAGGCGCTCCCAGTAGTTAAGGTGTCTGACAGAACTTATACGTACATTCTCTAGTTCTGCAATTTCACTTGCCTTGAATGGGGATGTTAATGTACAGCAGTATTTCAGCCTAGAGAGAATAAGTGATTTAAAAAGGATCATCATTGGCTTAGCATCTCTTGTCTTGAATGTTCTCAGTATCCATCCTATTAGTTTCCTAGCAGATGTGATAGTAGCATTGTCGTGGTCCTTGAAGGTGAGGTCTTCGGACATTACCACACCCAGGTCCTTCACATTACTTTTCCGCTCTATTGTGTGATTAGAGTTTGTAGTATACTCAGTTCTAGTTATTATTTCCTCCAGTTTTCCATAACGGAGTAGTTGGAATTTGTCTTCATTGAACATCATATTGTTCTCTGTTGCCCATTGGAAAACTTGGCTTATATCTTCTTGGAGCTTTGCCGTGTCCTCAATGGATGACACTCTCATGCAGATCTTAGTATCGTCTGCAGATGATGATACAGACATCTGTCTATGTGTGATATGAGAATAAGGAACAGGATAGGTGCGAGTACTGTGCCTTGTGGGACAGAGCTCTTCATTAGTTTTGAGTCTCTGCTCCTGGCCCCGATGTGTATCGAATTTGCCTCCGCCGCTGCCTCATCCAAGCCATTCCACCTTTCTTCCAACAACAGGAAACACTTGTCCTGTTTCCTGGTAAACCTTGCCTGACCTGTGGCTCATTGTACCTTCAGTTTTCACCAGTGTTCCCTTAGTGTAAGTTCCCTTAATTCAAACACCATGTCTTTATGTGCTCCGTTATTTCCCTTAATCATGTCTTCCTTTATCCTTTTCTCCTCCAGGGTTGTCATGTTCACTTCCTTCAATGTTTCCTGACAGTGCGGTCCACTCATTTCTGGTAATAGCCGGATTGCGTACTCGTATTCCTCAATACTGGTCTGAAATTTGCTAATCTTGCGTATAATCTCGTGCTGGTGATCTTGCATTACCGTCGTACTGGTGATCTTCACCGTCGTGCTGGTGATCTTCACCATCGTGCTGGTGATCTTCCTCCAACATTCAACTGTTCATTAGGGGAGGTCTTCCGGTCTGCCTGGACACTGAGGGTGACTTTTACTGCAGTGTTGAGTGCTGCCCTCTACGCTGCTCGCCAGCCCACACGCACGCATTATTTACTTCCCTTCTCTGCTGATTTATTTATTCAAGTGTTAGAATAAATATTAAACGTAATTAGGGATACCTGGTAGGGAAACCCTGGAGTGCAAACTATCCCAAGTGAAGAGATTAAACCTAAATTCACATTGTTTATAAACAACATCACGTTGAGAGACTAAATGGGTAGAATGAACGTACATTGTTACTAACCCTCAAGCATAGAATTAGCGTACATTGATGCTTACCAAGCCAGGTGGAGAAAGCAAACCCACATTGTGGGTTGGTTTGTGCCGGTGATGAACGGCCAGGGATGAGCCTGGCCAACGGCCGGGCTCCGAGAGTAGTAAGATGCTTGAAACTCATCAGAGGTATACCAAAGGTATTTACGTTTTTACAGCTACTGATCTCACAAGTATGTAACCTCTTGATATGAGCGGGTAAGCCAGCGGAAGGCCTCGGTCAGATGGCCAGAAGCTCCACCTGCGGGTCATCTTCAACCCTCATCCTGTTTCCTGACAAGCCTTACATAACATAATGACGTAACATTGGTCTGTAGTGATGGTACAATACTTTAGTGTAGTGATGGTACGATTCTTCAGTGTAGTGATGGTACGATACTTCATTGTAGTGATGGTACGATACTTCAATGTAGTGATGGTGCGATACTTCAATGTAGTGATGGTACGATACTTCAGTGTAGTGATGGTACGATACTTCAATGTAGTGATGGTACGATACTTCAATGTAGTGATGGTACGATACTTCATTGTAGTGATGGTACGATACTTCAATGTAGTGATGGTACGATACTTCATTGTAGTGATGGTACGATACTTCATTGTAGTGATGGTACGATACTTCAGTGTAGTGATGGTACGATACTTCAGTGTAGTGATGGTACGATACTTCAGTGTAGTGATGGTACGATACTTCAGTGTAGTGATGGTACGATACTTCAGTGTAGTGATGGTACGATACTTCAGTGATAATGTGAGAAATCACGACAGCTCTTTCTTCACAATGGTTCTGCATGTTGTGATACTACATGTTTATCATGATCTTATCGCACCTTATATGTTATGTTTAAGTAAATTAACATGGTCTGCGGATTTGTTTTAACGCAAATTGAAGAGCACGAAATAATTTGGCTATATTTAAGTAATAAAATATACATATTAATTTGATTGAACCTGTCTATGGTAAATCTGTATTCACTTAGTATTATTTACAAGCAGTGAAATACATTAACTTCGTTATGCTACAAATGATTTTAGTGGATTTACTGCAAAAAATCAATATTTACTCTACTTGTTTGTTAAAATGTTCGTTGCTGAATGAGCGAAGTAGACGAGTTCTGTCAGTAATACTGTGTTGTGTAGGATAGTGTTGCTATGTGTTGTGTAGGATAGTGTTGTGTAGGACAGTGTTGCTATGTGTTGTGTAGGATAGTGTTGCTATGTGTTGTGTAGGATAGTGTTGCTATGTGTTGTGTAGGATAGTGTTGTGTAGGATAGTGTTGCTATGTGTTGTGTAGGATAGTGTTGCTATGTGTTGTGTAGGACAGTGTTGCTATGTGTTGTGTAGGATAGTGTTGCTATGTGTTGTGTAGGATAGTGTTGCTATGTGTTGTGTAGGATAGTGTTGCTATGTGTTGTGTAGGATAGTGTTGCTATGTGTTGTGTAGGATAGTGTTGCTATGTGTTGTGTAGGATAGTGTTGCTATGTGTTGTGTAGGATAGTGTTGCTATGTGTTGTGTAGGATAGTGTTGCTATGTGTTGTGTAGGATAGTGTTAGTATGTGTTGTGTAGGATAGTGTTGCTATGTGTTGTGTAGGATAGTGTTGCTATGTGTTGTGTAGGATAGTGTTGCTATGTGTTGTGTAGGATAGTGTTGCTATGTGTTGTGTAGGATAGTGTTAGTATGTGTTGTGTAGGATAGTGTTGCTATGTGTTGTGTAGGATAGTGTTGCTATGTGTTGTGTAGGATAGTGTTGCTATGTGTTGTGTAGGATAGTGTTAGTATGTGTTGTGTAGGATAGTGTTGCTATGTGTTGTGTAGGATAGTGTTGCTATGTGTTGTGTAGGATAGTGTTGCTATGTGTTGTGTAGGATAGTGTTGCTATGTGTTGTGTAGGATAGTGTTGCTATGTGTTGTGTAGGATAGTGTTGCTATGTGTTGTGTAGGATAGTGTTGCTATGTGTTGTGTAGGATAGTGTTAGTATGTGTTGTGTAGGATAGTGTTGCTATGTGTTGTGTAGGATAGTGTTGCTATGTGTTGTGTAGGATAGTGTTGCTATGTGTTGTGTAGGATAGTGTTGCTATGTGTTGTGTAGGATAGTGTTAGTATGTGTTGTGTAGGATAGTGTTGCTATGTGTTGTGTAGGATAGTGTTGCTATGTGTTGTGTAGGATAGTGTTGCTATGTGTTGTGTAGGATAGTGTTAGTATGTGTTGTGTAGGATAGTGTTAGTATGTGTTGTGTAGGATAGTGTTGGTAATGCTATGTGTTGTGCAGGATAGTGTTAGTATGTGTTGTGTAGGATAGTGTTAGTATGTGTTGTGCAGGATAGTGTTAGTAATACCATGTGTTGTGTAAGATAGTGTTAGTAACACCATGTGTTGTGTAAGATAGTGTTAGTAACACCATGTGTTGTGTAAGATAGTGTTAGTAGCACCATTTGTTGTGCAGGAAATTCTTGTTGTTGTTGTTCTACTTTATTCTTTTCCCCATTCTTATTATAATCATGGTGAGGCGGCGAAGTGGTAAACGCACTGGGCCATGCAGCGCCTTCGGAATGAGAATTAGTGAGATTTGTTCCAAAGAAGGTAACGTTAGTTCCAATACCTTGAATCAAGGGCCCTTCAGCAGGAGGAAGACATCCCCCCTGCAGTGCTTGCCTCTGTGTAGGCCATTACCAGGGGCGTGAGACCTGCGTGAGGGCACATAATGAAGCACTCCAGTTGTCTCTGTATGCTCCACTTGGTCACGTGTCTCCTCCCACCCCCACCCACTCAATGCCCACCCACCCCTACACCATGCCCACCCCGCCCACACGGCGCCCATCGTCGTCTAATTCATTTTACGTCTTTCAACGGGGTGTACATTCAGATTTTTTTTTCATCTTCGTTGGCATCATTCTTGACGCCAGGTTAACTTCATCCTTCTCTGTACCTGATCCAACTCATTTATGAGGCCTTATACATGATGCTTGTATTTATGAGGCATTATCTCATGATGGATGTATTTATGAGGCATTAGCCAATGATGGATGTATTTACGAGGCCTTACCCATGATGTTTGTATTTGAGACATCGCCCATTTATTACAGTTCTCTCTCTGCGCCGTTGTTCGTTGAAAACTTAGACAATACTGTACAGTATCAGTAATGTACAGTTCTTAATACTAACGCATATTTTAATAATAAATACTGTAAAAAAACGAAACTTTAACACGGCAGTCATAGAGCTGTCTCAGCAACTGCAGTTGACACACTCCTTTCAGTGATAGCTACCGATTCGGATGTTTCTGGAAATACACCGTAGCTGGTGGCGGCGCTGTACTCTTCTCACAGTCCTTACATAGATAACCCACACATATGAGAGACAAAGTCTGTTCGTATGTCCAAATGTTCGTAAGTAGCGTAGCGTCTGTATATATACGAGAAGTAGATTGGACCGAGAGAACGAGAGATTTAGATTTTGCCACTGAAGTGGCTAGTTTATTGTGCACCCCCATATCCATCCTGTGAACGGTAGTGCAAGAACATATGGATGCACAAAAGGCCTAGAAACTAGGTCCCAAAAGGGTTAACAAGAGTAAATCTGGATGTATATCTGCAGTTAGGAGGCAGTAGGATAATGGTAGAGGTAGTGGTATTGGTGGTAGTAGTAGTAGCAGCAGCAGCACGTGTATTGAGCTCTTGACATATTCATGTCATTGTATACACGTGAGTCACTGCTGTCTTGTATTTAAAATCGTTTTAAGCAGGACACTCCAGACCTAGCTTTCGTGATGGTCAACTTGTAGATTATTTAGCGTCTAACTTTGATGAGCTTCATGCTGACAGAGGCGCCGGAGCCGTTATATACACTGACGGAGGCACTGGGACTAAAACATACGCTGTCGGAGACACCTGGTTGATATATACGCTGACGGAGGCACCGTGGTTGGTATATACGCTGACGGAGGCACCGAGGTTGGTATATACGCTGACGGAGGCACCGAGGTTGGTATATACGCTAACGGAGGCACTGTATCCTGAGAGAGGAGGCTGGAGAACAGTGTCACAGGAGGAGTTTGCAAGTCAATACATGGATGAGGCTGTCCTCTATCTTGATGGATGAAAAGGCAGGATGAGGGGAGGGAAGAGAGAGGCTCAGAGATTAGGGGGAGAGGTGAAAGGGAGAGAGAGAGAGAGAGAGAGAGAGAGAGAGAGAGAGAGAGAGAAATGAGAGGAAAGGAGGGTTAAGGGAGGCTCAGGAATAGGGTTTAGAAGGGGAAGAGATAAAGGGATGAGAAGGGTGAGAAAGACGTAGGTGTATGGGGTGAGGGAGAGGGGACGAAGGGATGGAAGAGGTGAGAGAGGCGCAGGGATAGGGCGAGGGAGAGGGGACGAAGAGATGGAAGGGGTGAGAGAGGCGCATGGATGGGGCGAGGGAGAGGGGACGAAGGGATGGAAGGGGTGAGAGAGGTGCAGGGATGGGGCGAGGGAGAGGGGACGAAGGGATGGAAGGGGTGAGAGAGGTGCAGTGATGGGGCGAGGAAGAGGGGACGAAGGGATGGAATGGGTGAGAGAGATGCAGGGATGGGGCGAGGGAGAGGGGACGAAGAGATGGAATGGGCAAGAGAGGCGCAGGGATATGATGAAGACTCAGAGATGGGGGTGAGAAAGTCGCAGGAATGGGGTGAGAAAGACGCAGAGATGGGGTGAGGAGCCATGGGGAATGAGTGCCGGGGTGAGGGCAGTGTTGTGGGGAGGTGGTGAAGCAGTGTTGGAGAGGTAATGATGTTGGGGTGGGAGTGTGGGAGGAGGGCTAGAATTATCTCACAGGAGTGTCTTTGTGGACATAAACCTAGTTACAACCTTCCCTCGACTTCTGAGTGCAAAGTTTTTCATTTCTGGAATACGATTTGTTCCTTTCCTAGTTTTATTGGACCGACTCGACGTCACACACCTCCATTAACACTCTGGCCTTAACCTGTTTGTGTGTTACTTATCATTTTGTTAAAGGCACTTGTCGATGAGTTACTTGATCTGTTCTGTGTGTATAGTTAGAGGCACTTGTCGATAAACACTTGGTCTTTTTTTGTGTGTAAAAGTGGTGTGGGTGTGTGTGTGTGTGTGTGTGTGTGTGTGTGTGTGTGTGTGTGTGTGTGTGTGTGTGTGTGTGCGTGTGTGTGTGTGTGTGTGTGTGTGTGTGTGTGGTATGTCAAAGTATTTTATTAATGAAAAAAAAGATATCAGATATGTTAAGCATATATACTAAATTTGTTTGTAGAAAAAAGTATGTATTATTAATTTATATATCGAGATGTATTCCTGTTAATCCCTTTAGGGGGGCCTAGTTCCTAGGCCTTTTGCGAAATCAAAATGTAAAACAATCACCGGGGGAGTCGAATGACAGCTGTAGGCCTTTCATGTTGCAATCAACACATCAGGAGGTTGCAGTGTTGCAGAAAAAAAATGGAAAAAATGAGGAATTCCAAGAGGAAGCGTCTTTGCTCGAATGAGCAAAGACGCTTCCTCTTAACGTGCTTGCTTGCAATGACTCCTTTTTCCTGCAACATTACTAGTTCCTGATGTGTTGATTGAAACACGAAAGGCCTAGAGCTATCATTCAACTCCCGCCGTGGTAGTTTTACACACACACACACACACACACACACACACACACACACACACACACACACACACACATATATATATATATATATATATATATATATATATATATATATATATATATATATATATATATATATATATATATATTATATTATATTATATTATAATTTTCCCTTCTATTTAATGGTTCACTCGACACGAGAAAAAAAGTATTTTGAAATATGATACATGTACGCGGGTCCCCAACTGGTCCAATATTTACTAACTTGATGAGTCAAATAGGAAAATAGAGGGATTTAAATTTTATATATGAAAGTGTTGCCTGTAGAGAGTGATAGAAGAGTGTGTACTTGTTTTAACTATGTTCTTGTCGTAGCTCCTGACCCCATCTCCATATTACTAGTGACCTTTTTTACTGGTTCTTGCCTCAAGAATCTTTATCGTATCTATTTTTTAAACTGTGTGTGTTATTTACCTCCACCGTTTCTTGATTTGGTTAGATGTGTCTTCTGCCCTAAGACTAAAAGAATATAAGACCGCCCGTATGGGTCATTCGCATTTTTAATTACCCTACATCTGGATCCCTCTCCTCGCATCTTTAAGCACCTCTTCCCTAACTACAATGTGTTATCCCCAGAGTATTTTGTATGGCATGATCATGTTTCCTCATTTTTAAGAATGCTGGTTTGAGTTGCTTAAATCACCCAAATTTAAAGGTATTAAGCTACGCTCCCTGGGTACTCCCCTTCCCCTCTAAACTTTCGCTAGTGTTTACTTTTGAGCCCATGAATGGTTGGGTGAATATAATACTGGTATACAATATTGACAAGTTGATAAGTAAGACACAGGTGCAACAGTTACGTATCTTTATTCCGAAACGTTTCACCTACACAGTAGGCTTCTTCAGTCGAGTACAGAGGAGTCAGCAGAAGCAGCAGAGATGTAAACGGGATGTAATCAATCTATCACCCTTGAAGATGTTATGAGGTGGTCAGTTCCCCAGCCTGGCTCAGTATATTAGTACCTCCATGTGTAAAACAATCTTTCTACTACTAATCTCAGACCTGTAGCATTTTGTATGTTATGATCATGTCTCCTCTTGTTCTGTGCTCTTCCAGAGATGGTCTTTACCTACGTAGATTCCGTTATATTGTCAGTAGTGTACGTACACAAGCTGTGTACACTCATTCGAAGACCCCACAACAAATGGTATCAGTGCTGTGGCCAGAAATCTGTGATTACTGTTATTTTTAAGTGAGGGGGTCTTGTGTGAGGGTACTTTTGCTTTCTGTAAGACTTTTGTTTTCGAAATATTGCCTAAGGCATTGATTGCTGGGCGGTCATCTAAACTGTTCGGGCCAGCGACCCGCAGGCCTGCATCACCATTAGAACATGGTTTATGTTCCATTTCCTACAGTTACTGGTTTAGTTTCTTCCACTCTTGTTATCTGTGATTACCAGGAAGGTCAGTGACCCAGCATCTCTCACAGTGACCCAGCGTCTCTCACAGTGACCCAGCGTCTCTCACAGTGACCCAGCGTCTCTCACAGTAACCCAGCGTCTCTCACAGTGACCAAACATCTCTCACAGTAACCCAGCGTCTCTCACAATGACAAAGCATCTCTCACAGTGACTCACTATTTCTCACAGTGACCCAGCTTCTCTCACAGTGACTCACTATTTCTCAGTGACCCAGCTTCTCTCACAGTGACTCACCATTTCTCACAGTAACCCAGCATCCTTCACAGTGCCCCGGCATCCCTCACAGTGGCCCAGCTTCCCACACAGTGACCCAACACCCCTCACAGTGACCCAGCTTCCCTCACAGTGATCCAGCTTCCTTCACAGTGACCCAACACCCCTCACAGTGACCCAGCTTCCCTCACAATGACCCAACACCCCTCACAGTGACCCAGCTTCCCTTACAGTGAGCCAGCATCCCTCACAGTGACCCAGCTTCCCTCACAATGACCCAACATCCCTCACAGTGACCCAGCTTCCCTCACAGTGACCCAACACCCCTCACAGTGACCCAACATCCCTCACAGTGAGCCAGCATCTCTCACAATGACCCAGCTTCCCTCACAGTGACCCAACATCCCTCACAGTGATCCAGCTTCCCTCACAATGACCCAGCATCCCTCACAGTGACCCAGCATCCCTCACGGTGACCCAACTTCCCTCACAGTGACCCAACATCCCTTACAGTGACTCAGCTTCCCTCACAGTGACCCAGCTTCCCTCACAGTGACCCAGTATCCCTCACAGTGACCCAGTATCCCTCACAATGACCCAACATCCCTCACAGTGACCCAGCTTCCCTCACAGTGACCCAGCTTCCCTCAGTGACCCAGCATCCCTCACAGTGACCCAGATTCTTTCAGTGACCCAGTATCCCTCACAGTGACCCAGCTTCCCTCACGGTGACCCAGCTTCCCTCACAGTGACCCAACATCCCTCACAGTGACCCAGCTTCCCTCACAGTGACCCAACATCCCTCACAGTGACCCAGATTCTCTCACAGTGACCCAGTATCCCTCACAGTGACCCAGCATCCCTCACAGTGACCCAGCTTCCCTCACGGTAACCCAGCTTCTCTCTCGGTGACCCAGCATCCCTCACTGTGACCACTCCTCACCGTGACCCGGCTTCCCTCACAGTGACCCAGCTTCTCTCACAGTGACCCAGCTTCCATCAGTGACCCAGCTTCCCTCACAGTGACCCAGCATCCCTTACAGTGACCCAGCATCCCATATAGTGACCCAGCTTCCCTCACAGTGACCCAGCTTCCCTCACAGTGACCCAGCATTCCTTACAGTGAACCAGCTTCCCTTACAGTGACCCAGCATCCCTTACAGTGACCCAGCTTCCCTTACAGTGACCCAGCTTCTCTCTGTGACCCAGCTTCTCTCACAGTGAACCAGCTTCCCTCACAGTGACCCAGCTTCCCTCACAGTGACCCAGCATCTCTCACAGTGACCCAGCATTTCACAGTGACCCAGCTTCCCTCACAGTGACCCAGCATCTCTCACAGTGACCCAGCACTTCTCACAGTGACCCAGCATCCCTTACAGTGACCCAGCTTCCCTTACAGTGACCCAGCTTCCCTTACAGTGACCCAGCTTCTCTCACAGTGAACCAGCTTCCCTCACAGTGACCCAGCTTCCCTCACAGTGACCCAGCTTCCTTCACAGTGACCCAGCTTCCCTCACAGTGACCCAGCTTCCCTCACAGTGACCCAGCATTCCTTACAGTGACCCAGCTTCCCTTACAGTGACCCAGCTTCTCTCAGTGACCCAGCTTCTCTCACAGTGAACCAACTTCCCTCACAGTGACCCAGCTTCCCTCATAGTGACCCAGCATCTCTCACAGTGACCCAGCTTCCCTCACAGTGACCCAGCATCTCTGACAGTGACCCAGCACTTCTCACAGTGACCCGGCCCCGTGCCCAGGAAGCTCTGAGGGTGTCACCTTTAATCTCTGTACCGAGAACTGCCTCCTGTAACACAAGGCCAAGTGTGTCATCGTGTGTCAAAATGCTCCATTTCTTCCTAGATTGATGTGTGTCATGATCAATACCTGCAAGTTGATGAATAAGAAACATGTGCAACACCTGCGTATATTTATCGTGAAGATAAGCAGGTGTTGCACATGTCTCATTTGTTTTAACCTGGACCAAGGGGCCACAGTCTCGCAGATTACGGTGTTTACGCCAGATTCTGTTTACATATTGTTTATACGCGATACTGTTTTCAGGTGATAGTGTTTGCATCTGGGTTTTCTTTTAATGCTGTTTATACTTGCAGAGATTTCTTCTGATATTGTTTACATCTGGAACGGGTTTTTTTCGCGATGCTCTTTTCAGGAGAAATGTTTTAAGGTCATAATATTTACATTTGATACTGTTTGCACGTTGTACTTGTCAACGTGATATTGTTTGTGTAGTGCGTTAATTTTGGAAATTTTGCTCGTAGTAGTAGCGTTTACAAATTGAAAGTGTATATATAATATTACTTATATAAGGGACTTTCACAAGTACATATTATTTACATGAGAAACTTTCTCATGTAATATTTACATAAGGGATTTTTCCCGTGATATTTACATAAATAACTTTTACACTTAATATTATTTACATATAGAGCGTTTACACGTGACCTGTTTGCAGGTAGAAAGGATTACACTGACAAACCACAAATGGATATCCAAAAGGTCTTAAACTGGACCATGGGAAATAACGTGATGTTCTGTGGTGATAAATTTCAACTCTTTCGACACCAACAAAATTAAAACCGGTGCAGGATACGAGACTCGTTTCCATTCTTATAACGAAGAAGGTACAATTAGATGATCTGGGAATAATGATGTCAGCACAACTAATGTTTAGATTATTATTATTACTATTGTCTTGTAATTATAATTTTAATTATTATAATTTTAATTTTAATTATTTTAATATTTTAGTATTAATTATTTTAATATTTTAATTTTAATTATTTTAAATTTAATTATTTTAATATTTTAATATTAATTATTTTAATATTTTAATTTTAATTATTTTAAATTTAATTATTTTAATATTTTAATTTTAATTATTTTAATATTTTAATATGAATTATTTTAACATTTTAATTTTAATTATTTTAATATTTTAATTTTAATTACTAACATTCCTGGTAAAGCCCTAAACCCGAAGAGATCGTATGGAAGGTAGTTCTAGTTCCGTGAATTAAGATCCCTCCATCATTAAGGCTGCAGAGAGGCTACAAAACACTAGCGGTCACATTTATGGTACTTTTCAAGTCATTTATGCCCCTCCAAGGGGAAGGAAGGAAGGGGTGCTGGTGAAGGGCTTTTGACCCAGGGCACAGATCGAATCTGAGCACCTCTCATTTCACAGGCGGCGTATGACCTTTGCTGGTTTAGAGTTGCTCCGTGACCTGTTTCCTGGTCTTCTCTGCATTTTCTCGCTCAGTTGTGACTTGACAATGGCTCAGGACGGACGAAATGTTGTCTCACGTTTCCTCTGTCAAGTGTGTGATTTGTGAAGAGCAATAAGCAATGATGTACTCACGTCTTATTTGTCTGGAGGTGAGACGTCAGAACGGCTGGAAGATACTGAGAACTCTTTATTACTGTAACCAGTCTAAACTAGTGTGATCGTCTTAAACTAATCTAAAAGTATTCTCTGGAACGGACATAGAGAGAGAGAGAGAGAGAGAGAGAGAGAGAGAGAGAGAGAGAGAGAGGGAGAGAGAGAATGAGAATAGGACAGCTGGTGAGAGTGAGGAGAGCGCAAACTCCATCTCCAGCTGGTATTGATGTTATGACGACCACCACGTGCTCCCACATAAACACCAGCTCCCCTCCCTCGACCCCCTCCCTTTCAACCCCTTCCCCACCACCTCCATTCTTATTTTCTTTTTTTCCCCTACTCTCTTACCTTGTGTCTTCTCTGTTTTTCCTTCCTAGCTCTTATTTTTCTCTTCCTCTGCTTCTCTCTCATCCAACAATTCCCTATCCCCTGTTGTCTCTACACTACCCTTCCTCCCCATTCTTTTCCCTCACTTCCTAGGTAATTTATACTATGTATGATGATTGTACTTATGTATACCTGTACCTAAATAAACTTACTTATTTCCTCTCCTATTCATAACTCCATCTCCTTCAATATTTTTTCCTCAGCTCGCTACATCATGTCCTCCTCCATTTCCCTGTGGCATACCTATGTCCTGTATCGAGTTTTTTCTTCTCAAGCAGCCCGCCGTAAGACCAGGCTTCCATGCTGACCGTCTGGTCAACTAGGCTTCCATGCAGACCGTCTGGTCAGCCAGGCTTCCATGCTGACCGTCTGGCCAGCCAGGCTTCCATGCTGATCACCTGGTCAGCCAGGCTTCCATGCTGATCACCTGGTCAGCCAGGCGTCCATGTTGATCACCTGGTCAGTCAGGCGTCCATGTTGATCACCTGGTCAGCCAGACTTCCATGTTGATCACCTGGTCAGCCAGGCTTCCCTGTTGATCACCTAGTCAGCCAGGCTTCCATGTTGATCACCTAGTCAGCCAGGCTTCCCTGTTGATCACCTGGTCAGCCAGGCTTCCATGTTGATCACCTAGTCAGCCAGGCTTCCATGTTGATCACCTAGTCAGCCAGGCTTCCATGTTGATCACCTGGTCAGCCAGGCTTCCATGTTGATCACCTAGTCAGCCAGGCTTCCATATTGATCACCTGGTCAGCCAGGCTTCCATGCTGATCACCTGGTCAGTCAGGCTATTTTAACGTGCCGCCCGCAGCCGCAAATATTATCACAACCCACTTCATCAGGCACCTCCTAAAAGTCTTTTTTTTTTTTTTAAGTTCCCCCTGAATTTTTTTTTAGCTTCGTACCAGCAGCATTTCTTAAATTTGCTGCTTGAAAGTTAGTTTTGTGCTTCCTGAGATGATTAGTTTTTAAAGTGTAGCTTCAAGGAAGGGGGGAGGGGAGGTGCCTTGATGCTGGTAAAGGGTTTTTGATCCAAGGAAGTGGAGTTATTTTCCTAGGATCAAACCATCGACTTCGTTTTTAACTTGTATGCTTGTTGAGTTATATGTTAGTGTACACTCTCTCCACCCCTGTTATTGTTGTATTTATTTGTGTGGTCTAGTACGTTTTCTCTCAAGAAGTTTCTGTGCAGTGATCTGGAATCATTTCTTTAAATTGATAATCCGCACATGGGACCGAGAAGCTTGTGACGACGTTTCGGTCCGACTTGGACTATTTACGAGTCATAAGCTTCTCTCTCCTTTGTGCGGGTTATTTGTGTATTGTTCCAGTCACGGTATTGTGCTTTTTTGTTCTTTGTTTCTTACAATATGTTGCAAGTGTAAATTATCATATGTAACAGAGTCAATAGTTATAAGTTCATGGACTGCATGGTATGGAACCAGGGTAAGTATATACGAGTCCTCCGCTCTACCCGCCATGTTGATGGCAGCTTCATTAAGGAGGTTTCAGGGGTGAACCTGGAATTGTTGGTATTCCAATGTATTTTGGGAAGATTTATTATCCCTCTGTGTCGCTGATGCAGGATCCCACGGATGCCATCATGGCAGCATTTAGTATTTTGCAGAATTCTCGGAAATCCAAGATGGCCACCAATAAAATGGGCATAAATCGTTTTTGGCACTAACTTCGGTTTTAATATTAAATTTTAAATATTTCAGACGACGAAAAGGATGTTTTACATTCAAGGGAATTAATTTTTGTCTAGTGCAAATACACCAGGAATACTTTTCAAAAGCCAAAGTTAAACTGATGAGGTGGTTGCTCTCATCACCATTTGTAAGATTTTCATTATTTCTCCAGAATTAACAAATAAATTTGTTATGAAATGGGAAAATCTTATAGGCCTCTTCATATATATCACAATTATATTATGTTATGAAAATGTACAATTATTAACAACAACAAATATATATTATAACATGTGTAAACGTTATTTTTAATTTTATTTTCGGATATGGTTACGTACGTATTACTCGGGAGATGCTTTGTAACGCTCCAAACAGAAAAAAAAAAATATCCACTGATCGCGATTATGTTCTATTTTATAATAGCCACTGTGTCTCATCTTACACTGTTGCTCATCATATACAACGTGTGAAAAGAAAGAGAAGGTTTGAGAGTTAGTAGTGAGCCTCCGGTGCAAAGACGACGTCCTTCCTGGTTAACAACACTTAACTTCAAGGAACATTGTGTCTTTTGTAATGAACGATGTTACCTTCAAGTCCAATGAGATGGTGTACAGTGAAATAGAACTTGACTGCTCATAGACCACATGAGAATCCTTGACAGCCTGTTATAAAACCTGTGAAGAAAGGAATGGTAGTTGGGTTTACGCCATCCAGATTCGACTCGGTGCCACGTATGATTTGTCTATAGCAGATGGACAGTACCACGGACACTGTTATGACAAGTTCTGAAAACTACCGGTTAAGTAACAAAGACTTTCTGACTATGAATGTACTGTTACTGATCCTGGTTTACTTAATGTAATAGATAACATGTGTATCAATCAGTATCAAATGTGGACAGCAGTGGACTTGCCGGAGATGTTAGGGAATCTACTTGAGTACTTTGATGATGTTGTTACAGTAGTGCCACGTATAGATGATTTTGCAATCTGTTGGGTTTTCGTGATTCTCTCTAAAACAATCATTATTGTACAAACTAATGATTCAGATAATGTGCCTTTACCATAAATGGTATGACTAAGTTTGAAGCCCACTCAGTGTGAAAACCAGTTGACTGTGACCTTGAGCAACTGAGCCACAGCAAGACAGTGTTAAACACGAGTGACACTCCTCACATTAATATCATCATTATACTGTCTCAGGGTGAAATCACATATAAATCACTGGTCTTGTCTGTGTATGTAATAACGTATTATACTCACACACAAAACGAAACAGACCAGTTTAGGTATTGCAAAGAAGTTACATTATAGGTTCGGATCACAGGAGCTAATCTCTTTAATGGAAAATAGTGGCCTTACAGTCACTTATGACGAAGTTCTCATTCGCTACCGCACTCAGCTCACACACTGAGGTCCGGGGATCGATCCCCCGGTACGGCTGGACAACATTAGGACGCGTTTCCAAAAGACATTTGCTGGCCCTGTTCACCCATCAGTAAAATGGGTACCTGGGTGTTAGTCGACTAGTATGGGTCGCATCCTGGGACAAAATTAACCTAATTTTCTCGACATGCTCTGCATGACAAGCAGCTTTCTGTATAGTAGTATGTCATTGATGTCATCTAGGCACATGTACTTGTAGAATTAAAGATATTACTATTATTATTATATTATTATTATTATTATTATTATTATTATTATTATTATTATTATTATTATTATTTAGAACACCTGCTGCTAGACTTACCGCTGACCACAGTGAAGGAATTATTAAGCCTAGAGACTAACAATCGATGGTGGTGCTGTGATGTGTTGGTCTGATGATGACATTGATTTGTTCACACCAAATGTACTGAAACTCATAACATGACAGTTGAGTTTACCCAACACCCTGGGGACGTGACTGATATTGCTAGTGCACATGATACAACTCATAACGAAGAGTATGAGGTCTGCTATATTATAATTCCGAAAAATAAAAAAAAGTCCCAGATTAAGTTCTTGTAACTAAACGAATTAGTGCAAGTGATAATTTAACATTACACTGCCCCAAGAAAGTAGACACTTCTAGTTATGGATCAGTTGGGCAGCCATATTGTGATGTTTGCCCTAAAATGGCGAGTGTTTCAAGATCCCTCTCATTAGATTTTTAATGGTTGTGTTCTGTTGCAAATCCAGAAACCTCAGATACGACTCTCATGAGAGTGGTTGGGATATATGACAAAAATAAAACTTGTTCTGACAGTTCTGTTGCCTCCTACATTCATAGCTCACCGGTTTGTCCGTGTAGAAAAGGAAGGAAAGTGGAGTTTACAGCAGCACTACCTGAAACAGATGATTTCACATTTCTTCGTAGCAAGTCACTGGCACTGTGCCGCATATACTGCATAGCAACTTACTGAGAGACTGTTGCTTCAGCATGCCACAGTCATGCTACTCGAGGGTTTATATGTATATATACACAAAGAAGGATTTTGGAAGTGTATTTGGGGATCATTTTGCTGAACAAACATACATTCGGTATGGATTGGAAACTCAAAAGTTAGTCTTATGGGCTTTACCCTCTTCCCTGATAAAGTGGCCAGTTAAGTACTTTCCTGTCACATGTGCCAACATGTTTGTCCTTGCCATCGACGCACTCTGTGAAATGCCAAACCATCAGCATCAGGAAAAGAGTTTCATTAAGAAGAAAGGTACAGCCAAAACTTCAGAATATTTAAGGATAGGCAATTTCCCTAAACTAGAAAGCGTACTGGGAAGAAGCAGCTGTTTCTCAGGCTGATATCTTTGATGGTGGGACAGCCTTTTTCAGTGCTCTTTATGGATTCCCTTTACTTACTCGGAGGAATCAACTACGTTTTGAAATCTTCTCCAGTAAGAAAGCATCAGTACTATGTGGAAAAAGACATGTATAGTTCGGGACATTTGTTACATGTCTTGAAATGTACACAAGTGTCTTTTTCCACATCTTGTTAGTGTCACCATACCATTTTTCAGCAGTACTATCAATCGAAACCCTTCCGCTGACCGATGGGAACTTTGTATTCCATTCTCCAGCGTGCCCATCTTCAGGCCATGCTATGGAAAGTTGCAGGTAAACAGTTTCTGCTACTTGTGGACTCTGTGGACTCAAGCTTTAAAATAGCTGACAGTTTTTTTATGCACAACTGCTAAGCTCAAAAGTTCTGTTCGAAAGAGATGCCAGTGTTTTACTGTTGGTATATCATGCACAAGTTATTGTCAGTGCTCAGCTACTGAGGGATGTAACAATTACTTTACCATTGTTCCTTTGGAAGATAAAGTAACGATGGCAGTGAGCAGCTATAGTGACTGCATTCGTTTTTATTCAACCTCCGTTTGATAATTGTTATCTTTATTATTCGTATTTCATTATTTGCTCGATAACAAACTTGACAACCAAATTTCTGGGGAGTGCTTCTTGGCCAAGTACCTTATATTTTTATTTAAAAAAAGTCTGTTGCTATTTCTTGTTTATATGTTTATATGTTTATATGTTTATATATAGTCGGACTTGAGTCCTGGAAATGGGAAGTACAATGCCTGCACTTTAAAGGAGGGGTTTGGGATATTGGCAGTTTGGAGGGATATGTTGTGTATCTTTATACGTATAAGCTTCTAAACTGTTGTATTCTGAGCACCTCTGCAAAAGCAGTGATAATGTGTGAGTGTGGTGAAAGTGTTGAATGATGATGAAAGTATTTTCTTTTTGGGGATTTTCTTTCTTTTTTTGGGTCACCCTGCCTCGGTGGGAGACGGCCGACTTGTTGAAAAAAAAAAAATGTGTAATTTTGTGACAGCTACCTATTTGTTTTTGTAAAGAGGACAATACAGGTTATCAGTTTGCAAGATTTATGTTGCAGCACTAACAGATACAACTTGAATACTTACACCTCAGATACAAGAATTTTACTGTACAGAATACAATGCTAGGTGATACTTAAGGCATATTCCTCCTCGGAGATTTACATTGGCCAAAAAGGGATTTCCTGGTTGAGAAAACTTAGCTTTATAGGTGTTTGGACTATCTGTAGATTTATATTAGAAGTGACGTTATGGCCAAAAAGATATACCGTGTGCCCATTTTCTTGGCGGACATCTTGGATTTCTGCAAGTTCTGCAGAATGTTCAGTGTTGTCATGGCGGCATCAATTGGATCCTGTTTTAAGGACACCCAAGAATAATAAATTTGAAACAGCGGGACTCCCAATAATTCTAGGATAACCAGTAAAGTGATCAGGGAGCTGTTGGACTGCGAAATGTTATTAGCAGTCACCACTTGCTGTCACTGTTACTGAAAAAACTGTAATAAATAGTTATAACTTTTTCATAGATTCCAAGAGATCGAATGGAGGACAAGAATTTATATTGTAAAGAATTTACATTGTAAATTCTTGCTCCCGGTTCAATTCTCTGTAATCCTTAAAAAATATTTTTTTCTCTCACATGCGTTCCATCGAGTTACAAGTGTTTTTTTTTTTCTAGGCTGGGCCATGTGAGGGAGGGTAAGGATGGAATCTTGAGAAAAGATGAGGATAGATAGGAAGAGTGAAGAAAGAAAGGTCCAGTACCCCGCCCACTTGGCTATTATAGGCATGCTCAACAATTTAGGTTTAGATTGAAACAGTGTAACCTGTTATGCTATATCAGCTCAATTTACAAGCTAAGAGCTGTTATTGTCCCATGTTCACCTATTTTGCAAGCTAATCGTTATCTTACTTCAGTTTATTTTACAGGCTAAGTGTTCTTATTGTGCCTTGGCTTCTTTTACAACCTAAGAGCTATATGTATATATCCTTCTATAGCTGACTTTACAGACTAAGAGCTATTATGCTACCTTTGCTGATTTTACACGTTATGAGCTGTTATCCTGTCTTAGCTCATCTTACAAGCTAAGAACTCTTATACTTCCTCAACTTATTTTTAGTCTGATTTAACAATAATATCCTTCTCATTTCCTTCCCCCATCTTGTTTACTTTCCCCCACTACGCTTGCTTACTTTCTTTAACCCCCTACCTTCCTCCTTCATTCTCTTTCCCTCTTCCTCCTCCCTAACCTCGCTCACTAATTTTCCCTCTCAGTGTCCTGAAGTCTTGCAATTCAGTCTGACAGATTTTAACTCTATGTATATAATATTAGTGACCCATCCTATGTGATGGACTGTGACAGGGAAACATAACCAGCTTCTGTACCAAAGTGTTACTGTCGTTTAGAATAGGGTAGCAGCACATTGCTGATATCTGGAGTATACCTGGAGGGTGTTCTGGGGGTCAGCGCCCCTGCGGCCCGGTCCATGACCAGGACTTGCGGTGGATCAGGGCCTGATCAACCAGTTTTGCTAAATAAGAAAAACTAATCGCTCTTTCGGATATCTTGTCTGCTAGTGTTTGATCAGCTAATGTTCATGTGGGCCTGCGGGCCGCTAGCAGCAACAGCTTGGCTGCCCGGTTGTCAAGAGGGCCTCAGGCTGGGCTGCGAGACTAGCTGAACCCTTGAAACCGGTCACAGGTATGTCTCCTTGAGGCACAGGATGCCCGAATTGACGTGAGTGGCATCAACAAGAAGACTGGTGCATGAGGAACCAATGGTGTGTGTTGTAGCGTGCTCATGCCACGGGGCACCCATGGTGGCATACACACACTGCTGAGTGGAATGGCCACGCAGGATTAAAGGGGCTGGCATACCAAGGAAGTGGGAGAGAGAGAGAGAGGGGGGCAGGGAGGGGGAGGAATGAGCGAGCAAGATCCCTCTGTTAAAAATGTATCACGCACGCACAGAGGTAATTCACTAAAATGGGGAAATTCTGAGCATTTGCAGGTGAAAATATTGCTGGGAAGCGGGAAATTCCACGCGTCGTCACAGCGGGCATTTGCAGCTCAAAACAATGGCTGGCTGGCAAAACCTGCCCTCCTCTTTCCTCAGAAACTCTCGCATTCAGCCCAGCGTTTCACCACGTTTCAGATTGAACGTACTGCAGGTTAAGTGGGGAAACTTCCAGTGATTCTTACCAAAAATTTATCCATACCTGGGACTCACCTGTAATCGGTTTCGAGGGTAATTTTACCCTCGCAGTCCGTGCTTATTGGCTGCCAGAATGTTGCTGATAGTGGTCCATAGGCTTACATAGTGGACCACAGACTCAGATAGTGGTCCACAGACTTAGTGGACCACATGTTCAGATAGCGGACCACAGACTTAGTGGACCACATGTTCAGATAGCGGACCACAGACTTAGTGGTCAACATGTTCGCAGTGTCATCACAACCTGGTTGATATGCTACTTGCAGAAGGTGGTGGTCCAGCTTCCTCAGGAAAAGTTTTTGTTACGACAATATTTGTGATACCTTCTTACAGAAGACTGAAGAGTCTTGGACCATTAATGTTGACACCGAGTCCTCTAATTGTGACTGCCGCCCCTGATTTTCAATGGGTGTATTCTACACTTCTTCTGTATCTCACACTAGTAAGTTATGACAGTGTGTAGATTGGCAAACCCTTACATATTCCACACTTCCTCTCATATTTCTCACTCCAGTAACTCTTGGAAGTTTGCAGGTTTGGGATCTTGTATACAGTTTTTAATTTCCGACCGAGAATTTGATCCCCACGCCATGGTGATGAGAGCCGCGACTCTCACCACCAAGCTATTGAAGTTGAGATTCTGTGGCCCTCAAGTATTTTCCATTAAGTACATTCAAGGAGTTTATAATTCTGTTTTTAATAGAGACTCGAGTCGCTGTGGTTCTTCATAGTGGGTACCTTAATTCCTGTGAAGGGTTTTTGATCAAAGACACTGGAGCTACCCTCTGCTTCCTCTGATTAAACCTGAGTCCCTCTTAATTTTCCAGGCACTGTATTACCCTTGTGGGCTTAGCGCTTCCCAGAGAATATAATTTAGTGGTTGTGCTCACCAGTTTTGAGACTTGGCTATGTTGTGATACTTTCTCAATCTGATTGTCCATCGATGCATGTCACAGGTAGGCCATGGGGAGAGACCACCAGGTGATAGACAGGTTCCAGGCAGGTCGCAGGGCAGTCGCAAGTAAATCACCTTGTTGACTTCTGAGATCCTGCTGAATCTTTGGCTACTTTTGTGCTCTTCCACCTTTATATTTTATTGCCTTCCTTCATTCTGTTGTTCTCCATCACCTTGTCTTGCTCTCCCACACACGAGTCTCCCCGACGCTGGTTTACCTTAACGTGGTGGTGAGGTTTAAGCAGTTTGTCCTTATGTTAGGTGCCTCTTCTCTGGAAAAAGTTCTACTCTCCCCACAATGTGTTTTCATAAAAACCCAACGAATGTCTTGGCATAGATAGTGGGGATATTTACCCTCTTGTTTAAATTTGCAGAAACAAATTGTGGATATGGATTGTGAAACGTAAGAAATACCTTGCATCGTTTTACATGCATTGTGATTATGATTTAATGTGTAATATAAGAATGACTTAATGACTATAATAAGTTGATAATGATAGTCTAAATTTGATAATGTTACAAAGGGAATGTGTTTTAAGTGTTGAATAATCAAACGGTTCGAGTGTTTTGTAAATAAAACACTAAAACAAACATTACCTTTTTCCCACACTCTTCTCTCTGTCTCTCTCTCTCTCTCTTTCTCTCTCTCTCTCTCTCTCTCTCTCTCTCTCTCTCTCTCTCTCTCTCTCTCTCTCTCTCTCTCTCTCTCTCTCTCTCTCTCTCTCTCTCTCTCTCTCTCTCTCTCTCTCTCTCTCTCTCTCTCTCTCTCTCTCTCTCTCTCTCTCTCTCTCTCTCTCTCTCTCTCTCTCTCATCATTACTATATTCATTTTTCTTCCTCGATGCGAGAATTATAGACTTAACTGTACAATTATAATCCGATTTGTTGATAATTGTACGTTGATACGCTTATGAATTGTTATTCTCCTTTCATATTTATCTGGGTCGCTTTCTTTTGTGAGAGGATTTGTATGACGGTGAGGGAATTTTATGAGAGATTACCTGTGTGTGAACACCTGTCTGAGTTCACGAGTACAGGTATACTCGTATGATTATGGCTGTGAGAGGACGTGTGTGTGTGTGTGTGTGTGTGTGAATACCTGTCTGTAGCTGCACTTGCACATGTATACTCGTATGACTGTGTGAGGTTACCTGTGTGTGAACACCTGGCTGTACTACACGTGCACATGTATACTCGTATGATTGTGTGAGATTACCTGTGTATGAACACCTGGCTAGCTACAGGGTTATGCTTATGTACGTTGAGGGTTCCTGGGATCATTGTCCCCGAGGCTCGCTCTCAGACCAGATCTCACAAATTAGAAAGGACTGTTGTTGCTAAGCTAGGAACTGGATACAAGTGGCGTGCTACCGACAACAGTAATGAAAAGGCATTTTGCAGATCGAGTTTTTATTGAGACTACGTTTCCATCTGTTTATATATTTATCAATTCATGACGTAACGCTCTAAACTGATCGAAATGTTGTCTCAGTAAACACTTGGTTTACAAAGAGTGTGTTTTCTTGAGGGAGAGGAAATATTTAAGAAGCTCATAATTTTCTGTCCTCAGATTTTGGTGTATCGTAAATATTTTAGGGTAACCAGTACAGTAGTTGTAATTCGTACTGACCACCTGCTGTCCCAGTGGTTTACGCACTGGCCTGGAGTTTTACGATTCACTCGCCATGAGTTCAAACCACACCCGTTCCCTGGTTTGTTTACTCTGTAAATATTGTTTTGGTCTTTTCATCACCGCTTCTTACGTAGTTTTCATGTCTGGCTTCTTGTCTTTCCTGTTGGTAATGCCAGTAAATTCTCACCATCTTTATTTCGTATCCTTCTATGATGTTACGTTTGGTTATCACATACCGTATTTTCTGGCATATAAAGTGCACGATCATATTCGTGTAAGACGATATTTCCAAGCATTTGTAACGTTAGTAAACAACTGTTAAGTATCAAAGGTGTAAGCCAGAGCCTACCCTTGGCCCTCACCTTGAGTATATAAGGCGCAGGGCGATTTTCAGATTCATTTAGTGGGGAAAAAGTGTATCTTATACGCCGGGAATTATGGTATCTCTCTTATTTTTTCCTGGCTGACCGTGCAAGCTCCAGACAAGCCTGGCCCAGGGCCGGGCTGCGGAGTGGGCAAATTCTCGAAACTCGTCGAAAGTATATCAAAGATATATACCAATAAGGGCATTTGCGGTGTCTTGAAGCTTTGTAAATCATATATCCTAACCTTGCCATTAATTTTCTTGTAGATTTTTAAAGTATTCAAATATGTCGTGCCGAATAGGTAAAACTTGTGATTTTGGGTTAAATAGCAAGCGAAAATTTGTGTATGCAATAATTTCGCAAAAATCATTCTGAACCTAACGAAAAAATACATTTCATTGTTTATTTATTAAGTTGTTGTAAACTTATCTAAAATATATTTAGTTGGATTAGGCTAAACTAAATTGAGCTTGTTATAATAAGGTTAGGTAAGTTTTCTAAGGCTCTTTTGGTATGAAGTTATTAATTTTTACATTAACATAAATGAAAAATATATCTTTCAACGCATAAGAGAAAATTTTAGAAAGCACTTAATTTTAAATGAATTCTTGCTAATTGACCAGTTTTACCTATTCGGCAATACACACACACACACACACACACACACACACACACACACACACACACACACACACACACACACACACACACACACACACACACACATGAAGCATTAAACTACAGACCAGTGTCACTGACATGTATAGTATGCAAAATCATGGAGAAGATTATCAGGAGAAGAGTGGTGGAACACCTAGAAAGGAATGATCTCATCAACAGCAGCCAACATGGTTTCAGGGACGGGAAATCCTGTGTCACAAACCTACTGGAGTTCTATGACATGGTGACAGCAGTAAGACAAGAGAGAGAGGGGTGGGTGGATTGCATTTTCTTGGACTGCAAGAAGGCGTTTGACACAGTTCCACACAAGAGATTGGTGCAAAAACTGGAGGACCAAGCAGGGGATAACAGGGAAGGCACTACAATGGATCAGGGAATACTTGACAGGAAGACAGCAGCGAGTCATGGTACGTGGCGAGGTGTCAGAGTGGGCACCTGTGACCAGCGGGGTCCCACAGGGGTCAGTCCTAGGACCAGTGCTGTTTCTGGTATTTGTGAACGACATGACGGAAGGAATAGACTCTGAGGTGTCCCTGTTTGCAGATGACGTGAAGTTGATGAGAAGAATTCACTCGATCGAAGACCAGGCAGAACTACAAAGGGATCTGGACAGGCTGCAGACCTGGTCCAGCAATTGGCTCCTGGAGTTCAATCCCACCAAGTGCAAAGTCATGAAGATTGGGGAAGGGCAAAGAAGACCGCAGACGGAGTACAGTCTAGGGGGCCAGAGACTACAAACCTCACTCGAGGAAAAAGATCTTGGGGTGAGTATAACACCAGGCACATCTCCTGAAGCGCACATCAACCAAATTACTGCTGCAGCATATGGGCGCCTAGCAAACCTCAGAACAGCATTCCGACATCTTAATAAGGAATCATTCAGGACCATGTACACCGTGTACGTTAGGCCCATATTGGAGTATGCGGCACCAGTTTGGTACCCACACCTAGCCAAGCACGTAAAGAAACTAGAGAAAGTGCAAAGGTTTGCAACAAGACTAGTCCCAGAGCTAAGAGGTATGTCCTACGAGGAGAGGTTAAGGGAAATCAACCTGACGACACTGGAGGACAGGAGAGAGAGGGGGGACATGATAACGACATACAAAATACTGAGAGGAATTGACAAAGTGGACAAAGACAGGATGTTCCAGAGATTGGACACAGTAACAAGGGGACACAGTTGGAAGCTGAAGACACAGATGAATCACAGGGATGTTAGGAAGTATTTCTTCAGCCACAGAGTAGTCAGTAAGTGGAATAGTTTGGGAAGTGATGTAGTGGAGGCAGGATCCATACATAGCTTTAAGCAGAGGTATGATAAAGCTCACGGCTCAGGGAGAGTGACCTAGTAGCGATCAGTGAAGAAGCAGGGGCAGGAGCTCGGACTCGACCCCCGCAACCTCAACTAGGTGAGTCAACTAGGTGAGTACACACATATACACACACACACATATACACACACACATATATACACACACACACACACATATATATATATATATATATATATATATATATATATATATATATATATATATATATATATATAATGTGTGTGTGTGTGTGTGTGTGTGTGTGTGTGTGTGTGTACTCACCTATTTGTGGTTGCAGGGGTCGATTCATAGCTCCTGGCCCCGCCTCTTCACTGATTGCTACTAGGTCCTCTCTTTCCCTGCTCCATGAGCTTTATCAAACCTGGCCTTAAAACAATGTATGGTTCCTGCCTCCACTACTTCACTTTCTAGGCTATTCCACGGCCTGACAACTCTATGACTGAAGAAATACTTCCTAACATCCCTTT
Organism: Cherax quadricarinatus; assembly: GCF_038502225.1. Classification (NCBI taxonomy): domain Eukaryota; kingdom Metazoa; phylum Arthropoda; class Malacostraca; order Decapoda; family Parastacidae; genus Cherax; species Cherax quadricarinatus. The sequence goes on from NC_091341.1 coordinate 16,888,129, forward strand.
GACTCATCTGAGTCTTCAGCTTCCAATTGTGACCTATTGTTTCTGTGTCCCCTCCCTGGAACATCCTGTCTTTGTCCACCTTGTCTATTCCGCGAAGTATTTTATAAGTCGTTATCATGTCTCCCCTGACCCTCCTGTCCTCCAGTGTCGTCAGACCGATTTCCATTAACCTTTCTTCATAAGACATTCCCCTCAGCTCTGGAACTATTAACCTTGTCGCAAACCTTTGCACTTTCTCTAATTTCTTGACGTGCTTGATCAAGTGCGGGTTCCGAACAGGTGCTGCATACTCCAGTATGGGCCTGACGTACACGGTGTACAGTGTCTTGAACGATTCCTTACTAAGGTATTGGAACGCTGTTCTCAAGTTTTCCAGGCGCCCATATGCTGCAGCAGTTATCTGGTTGATATGTGCTTCCGGAGACATGCTCGGTGTTATACTCACCCCAAGATCTTTCTCCTTGAATGACGTTTGCAGTCTTTGGCCACCTAGCCTATACTCCGTCTGTGGTCTTCTGTGCCCTTCCCCTATCTTCATGACTTAGCATTTGGCGGGGTTAAATTCGAGAAGCCAGTTACTGGACCAAGTGTCTAGTCTGTCCAGGTCTCTTTGAAGTCCTGCCTGATTCTCATCTGATTTAATCCTCCTCATTAACTTCACAACATCTGCGAACAGGGACACTTCTGAGTCTAACCCTTCCATCATGTCGTTCACATATACCAAAAATAGCACTGGTCCTAGGACCGACCCCTGTGGGACCCCGCTCGTCACAGGTGCCCACTGTGATACCTCATCATGTACCATGACTCGTTGTTGCCTTCCTGTCAGGTATTCTCTGATCCATTGCAGTGCCCTTCCTGTTATATGCGCCTGATCCTCTAGTTTCTGCACTAATCTCTTGTGAGGAACTATGTCAAAGGCCTTCTTGCAGTCCAAGAAGATGTAATCAACCCACCCCTCTCTCTCGTGTCTTACTTCTGTTACTTTATCATAAAACTACAGAAGGTTTGTGACACAGGATTTGCCTTCCATGAATCCGTGCTGGTTGGCGTTTATACTCTTGTTCCGTTCCAGGTGCTCCACCACTCTCCTCCTGCTAATCTTCTCCATAACTTGCATACTATATACGTCAGTGACACAGGTCTATAGTTTAGTGCCTCTTTTCTGTCTCCTTTTTTAAAAATGGTAACTACATTTGCCGTCTTCCATACCTCAGGTAGTTGCCCAGTTTCCAGGGATGTGTTGAAGATTGTGGTAAGTGGCACATACAACATATCCGCTCCCTCTCTAAGGACCCACGGGGAGATGTCCGGTCCCATTGCCTTTGAGGTATCGATGTCCCTTAGCAGCTTCTTCACCTCCTCTTCATTTGTATGTATATCATCCAACACTTGTTGGTATATTCCTTGCAGGTGTCCCCCTCTGTTCTGTCCCCCGAGAGGCCTTCCTGTCTCCACTGTAAATACTTCCTTAAATCTCATATTCAGCTCCTCGCATACTTCTTGATCGTTTCTTGTGAGTTTCCACCTTCTTTCCTCAGCCTTGTGTGTGTGTGTGTGTGTGTGTGTGTGTGTGTGTGTGTGTGTGTGTGTGTGTGTGTGTGTGTGTGTGTGTGTATGTGTGTGTGTGTGTATGTGTATGTGTGTGTGTATGTGTGTGTGTGTTTAAAAGCTCCGACTGTATGCCACATCTGATTACCACTCTTCCTCTAAAGTAGTTAAATATTCCTTATAGCATTTCATTATATTTCTAATGATGTGAAAGATATCTTGACGTTTGTCAGTGTTGTTGATTTATCTGCGTGTTTCACATTTGAATATAAATTTTATAAAATACCATAAGATCAATGATACCATGGCGATCAATGGTATAAAATATTTATACCATGTTATAAAATATTTAAACCATGGTATAAAATACCATTGATAACACGATGGAAAATAAACACAAATGCTGTATAATGTGATAGTTTGTTGACAGATCTGTGTGGGCGAAACGTAGTCAATAAAGGATTGCATAATACTGTATTTGTGTTTATTTTTCCATGTTTCGAACTTGTATTTATGAGGCGAACTTGTTTGTTTGAAGATGTATTTTCGGGCACTTGAAGATGTAGCATACATTAGAATTGTTGAATTAACATTGTTTCTGGTCACACTGCTGACTTGAAAGAAACTAAATAGAAATTTGATAGTGTCTGAGTGCAGCTCATGTTCATTGTGTGGTTTATACACTCGCACCAAGGTCTTTGTTTGCAGGTTTTCGGGATATGATCAAATCTGATTACCTCCCATTTTCCATGCGCTGCATGACTCCCATGAGACTAGCGTTTTCCCATGATTACAATACTTAAGGTTCGATCACAATTTACAATCTTGATATCGTGTGTTTCAACACTCACTGTTTCAATACCGAGGCAGGATGACTTAAAAAGAAAAACAAAAGTCTTTATTTTTAAATTTAGTTATTTATACAGGATAAGGGGTTATTAGCCCCTTGCTCCCGGCATTTTAGACGCCTCTTACGACACACATGGCTGACGGAGGAAGAATTCATTTCCACTTCCCCATATATATCATATAAGTTAATTTACACCATGAAGTCCGAGGGGAGGAATTGGGGAGAGTTGTGAAGCTTTGTAAACTTTCCCTTGCATACGAAATGCATTTATTCTCTGTTTTTGAAAGCCGCGCCAGGTGTGTACTTCCACCTGGTGAGTGGCGGGTCAACTACATTCAGGTAATGTCTGGTGTGATAAAGGGTTTAGAAAACCAACAAGTTGAAGAATGAGAAACTTGTGCAACATTTGGGAATCTTTATTGAGGAAACGTTTCGCCACACAGTGTCTTCATCAGACCAGTATAAAAAAGAACTCAAACTCCTCCTCCCTTTACACCGTTCCTCTTTGTACTGGACTGATGAAGTCACTGTGTGGCGCAACACTTCCTCAATAAATATTCCCAGATGTTGCATAAGTGTCTCATTGTTCAATGTTTGGTGTCCCGAGGGGTGAACAGCCCTTTGTTTTCTTGTTTGTTTTTCTTTAGGTGTTATTCCAGCTTCGGTGGTCTGTAACATGTGTGTTCAGTCTTAAGTGATTTATAAGGTAATATGGTGCTTTTAGCCTGACAGTATAAAATACTGCCGAATTGTTTAATTTCTAAGTACGAGGCTCGAGGTTCTCATTCAAGTTGTACTATTGGTATGGAAATCCGATATAAAGTTAGTTTTGAAATATAAGTTTATTCTTTATTTTTTTTATTTAAATAATCACCTTTAATATAATTTTGTTAAGTGTTATGTATACGTATGTATACGGAGAGTTTACTTTAACCCCTATTTTCGGGATTAAAGTATTCTTGTCTGGTGGTGGAAAGGTTTTGTGCAGCCTTATTGACCCTAGTGTAGTTGATAGTATTTACACACCATTAACAACCATTTACACACACACACACACATGCTGGTTGGCATTTATACTCTTGTTCCGTTCCAGGTGCTCCACCACTCTCCTGATAATCTTCTCCATAACTTTGCATACTATACACGTCAATGACACAGGTCTATAGTTTAGTGCCTCTTTTCTGTCTCCTTTTTTAAAAATGGGAACTACATTTGCCGTCTTCCATACCTCAGGTAGTTGCCCAGTTTCCAGGGACGTGTTGAAGACTGTGGTAAGTGGCACACACAACATATCTGCTCCCTCTCTAAGGACCCATGGGGAGATGTTGTCCGGTCCCATTGCCTTTGAGGTATCGATGTCCCTTAGCAGTTTTTTCACCTCCTCCTCATCTGTATGTATGTCGTCCAACACTTGTTGGTGTATTCCTTGCTGGTGTCCCCATCTGATCTATCCCCCCAGAGTCCTTCCTGTCTCTACTGTAAATACTTCCTTAAATCTCGTGTTGAGCTCCTCACATACCTCTTGATCGTTTCTTGTGTGAGTTCTCCACCTTCTTTCCTCAGCCTTATCACCTGGTCCTTGACTGTTGTCTTCCTCCTAATGTGGCTATACAGCAGTTTCGGGTCAGATTTGACTTTCGATGCTATGTCGTTTTCATACTGTCACTGGGCCTCCCTCCTTATCTGTGCATACTCGTTTCTGGCTCTTCTACTAATCTCCTTGTTTTCCTGGGTCCTATGCCTCCTGTACCTTTTCCATTCTCTGTTGCACTTAGTTTTTGCCTCCCTACACCTTCGGATAAACCAAGGACTCGTTTTGGTCTTCCTATTATTTCTGTTTCCCTTGGGAACAAACCTTTCCTCTGCTTCCTTGCACTTTGTTGCCACATATTCCATCATCTCGTTTACTGATTTTCCTACCATTTCTCTGTCCCACTGAACCTCCTGCAGGAAGTTTCTCATACCTGTGTAGTCCCCCCTTTTATAGTTTGGCCTGTCCCCTTCAGTTCCTGTTACCTTCTCCACTTGTAACTCTACTATATAATCAAAACTCAGAACCACGTGATCGCTAGCTCCAAGGGGCCTCTCGTAAGTGATGTCCTCAATGTCTGAACTGCTCAGGGTGAACACAAGATCCAGTCTTGCTGGCTCATCCTCCCCTCTCTCTCTGGTTGTGTCCCTGACATGTTGATGCATGAGGTTTTCAAGTAACACATCCATCATCTTGGCTCTCCATGTTTCGGGACCCCCATGTGGCTCCAGGTTTTCCCAGTCGATCTCCCTGTGGTTGAAATCGCCCATTACCAGTAACTTTGCTCTGCTCGAGTGAGCTCTTCTTGCCACCTCAGCCAGTGTGTCCACCATCACCCTGTTGTTTTCTTCGTACTCCTCTCTTGGCCTCCTGCAGTTCTGTGGTGGGTTATACATCACTCCACTGACTACTTTATGTTCTCCAGACTGAATTGTACCTACAATGTAGTCTCTTTCTCCAATCATGTCCATGCCTTCCATTTCCTCAAATCCCCACCGGTGTTTTATGAGCAGTGCAACCCCTCCTCCCCCTCTACTCCTTCTATCTTTCCTCAGGATCTGATATCCCGTTGGGAAGATTGTGTCTGTTATTGTCTCAGCGAGTTTTGTTTCTATGTGTGTGTGTGTGTATGCATGTGTGTTACCAGTTGTCAACGGCACTTGTTGATAGCCACTCGACCTGTTGTGTATATGGGTGTGATTGTAGTGTGTCTGTTATTTGCTTTACTCTGTTTTGATATTCCTCATTCTCATTTCTGATATAGAAAGAGACACTCCATAGAACGTAATTCAAATTCGAGAGACCTGGGAGTCATAATGTCAGAAGATCTCGCGCTCAAGGAGCACAACGTTATTATAGCAACTGCAAGAAAAATGATAGTTTGGATAACTAGAACCTTCAAAGCAGGGGATGCCAAGCCAATGAAAATATACAGAGAACCTTCACAGTTCGTATAAACTCAGCCATGCATCTAAATTTCTGCACAATGAGATTACTTCTTATCAACATGAGGCTTCACACACGGTGCAGGGTACCTCCACTGAAAAGCAGGGGAGCGATGAATACACTGAGAGAACTCCAATATTAAGGGACCGCGACTCTTCAACGCCCTGCCTTCAAGCACAGGAGGGATCACCAACAAACCCCTGGCTGTCTTCAAGAGGGAACTAGACTGATTCCTCAAAAACAGTTCCTGATCAACCGAGTTGTGGTGTATACGATGGACTGCGGGCGACGGGCACTAACAGCTTGATCGATCAGGCCAGCAACCAGGAGGCCTGGTCTGGGACCGGACACCAGGGGCGGTGACCTCCGGAAGCGACTCCAGGTAAACTCGCCGAATTGTATAACGGGTCGAATGTCAACTCTTGGCCCCACCTCATGTATGTTATCTACATTAGAACAGTCTCCTCTTTACCAGGCGGGTGTAATTGAGAAAGTTAGTTGACCATTGATTATCTACTCTAGCCTCACTGGGCAGGCAAACTATTTCTTTGTAATGAAAGCCACTACTGCAACGAGTTTTGTTTTTGTGTAGTTGACTTTGTGTAATAATTCTCCCGTGGGTTATTAAATGGCTGCGTGTGTATACATTTACACATTTGATTTTTTTAACCTCGTTCTCGATTTTGACGTAAATTTCAGCATTATTTATGTATGTTTTTAAATTGAAATCTCGTGCAAATACTTTATCAATATTGATATTCGGTCAGTCTTTTTCTCAGATTGTCTCTTATACTCACCTCTTTGTGGTTGCAGGGGTCGAGTCTTAGCTCCTGGCCCCTCCTCACAACTTACCGCTGGCTAGATTGACTCTCCTAGCCTCGTGGGCCCTATCGTACTTACTCTTAAAACTATGTATGGAGTCTGCCTCCACCACTTCCTCGTCTAAGTCATTTCACTTCCCGATCACCTGATGCTGAAGAAATGCTGTCTGACACACTCCTGACTCATCTGTGTTATTAACTTCCAGCTTTGCCCTTGAGTACCTACTTCCCACCTCTAACAGCCTGTCCATGTCTGCCCTATCAATTTATCTGAGTATCGTGCATGTTGTTATCATATCTTCCCTGGTTCTTCTGCTCTCCAGGGTAGTTAGATTCAATTCTTTTAGCCTCTCTTCGTTGATCATCCCCCTTAGCTCTGGAACTTGTCTCATTGCATGTTTCTACACTTTATCCATGAGTGGTTTCCATACTGGTGCTGCGTACTCAAGGATGTGCCTGACGTATGTTGCATAAAGCCTCCCTTCCCCCAGAAGGATTAGGTGTTTGTGAGGGGGTGTACTCACCGATTTGTTTGGCCCCCATCCCTTCGTAGACTGGCTTCTGGCCTCTTGAAGCTGTGCATTGAGTTTGCCTCATCCAAATCATTCCAATTTTTAAAAATCGTAAGAATAAAGGAATTCTTCCTTACACCTACGGCTCATCTGTCCTTTCAGCTTCCTCCTGTGGCCCCTTGATCCTGGCCTTTCTAATTCAGTCTGTCCCTATCACGTCTATCAATTCCTCTTAAGACTTTGTTCGTACTAATCATGGTCGTCTGGTCCAGTTCTTTCAGCCTCTGTTCATAATGTGTGTACTTACCTGTTTGTGGTTGCAGGAGTCGATTCATAGGGTGTGTACTCACCTATTTGTACCCAGATATTTCTGGTTGTAAGCGTCGAGTCACAGCTCCTGGCCACAGCCCCTTCGCCGCTGGTCGCTACTCGGTACACTCTTTCCTGTGAAAGAGAGAGCGTTGAGAATTTCTTTGGTGGCCTAACACAAGTTAGGACAACTTGTGTTAGTATGGAGGTCTCTTGGAGCGTCGGTGCTATTTAGTTTTAGCAGGACACACTTACCAACTTGTGTGAGTAACCCTCTGCACGAGACTTCCACTGCTACATTTCTCTCTCTCTCTCCCTCTCCCTCTCCCTCTCCCTCTCCCTCTCCCTCTCCCTCCCTCCCTCTCCCTCCCTCCCTCTCCCTCCCTCCCTCCCTCCCTCCCTCCCTCTCCCTCCCTCCCTCCCTCGCCCGCCCTCCCTCTCCCGCCCTCCCTCTCCCACCCTCCCTCTCCCTCCCTCTCCCTCCCTCCCTCTCCCTCCCTCCCTCTCCCTCCCTCCCTCCCTCTCCCTCCCTCTCCCTCCCTCCATTCCTCTCCCTCCCTCCCTCCCTCCCTCTCCCTCCCTTCCCCTCCCTCCCTTCCTCTCCCTCCCTCCCTCCCCTCCCTCCCTCCCCTCCCTCCCATCCCCGCCCTCCCCTCCTTCCCTCCCTCCCCTCCCTCCCTCCCCTCCTTCCCTCCCCTCCTTCCCTCCCCTTCTTCCCTCCCCTCCTCCCCTCCCCTCCTCCCGTCCCTCCCCTCCTCCCGTCCCTCCCCTCCCATCCCCTCCCTCCCCTCCCTCCCTCCCCTCCCATCCCCTCCCATCCCCTCCCTCCCCTCCCTCCCCTCCCATCCCCTACCTCCCCTCCCTCCCCTCCCTCCCCTCCTTCCCTCCCTCCCCTCCCTCCCCTCCTTCCCTCCCTCCCTCCCCTCCTTCCCTCCCCTCCTTCCCTCCCTCCCTCCCTCCCACTTTGCACTTCGTATTTCCAGATATATATAAGCATGGAGAGCAAATAGTTTATAGTGCACTATTTTTATACATGTTGGTGGTGACTGGTTGTGGTAGTTTTTATTACCAAGGTATTCAAGAGCAGCAACTCAGGTGATGTAGATACACCACTTCCTCACACCAAACCTGCACATTTTAAACTTTTCTTCCCTTACTCTTTATTCTCATTTTAAATTACTTTCTTTCACGCTACCTAACATACATACATTGTACTTACCTAATTGTGGTTGCAGGGGTCGATCCACAGCTCCTTGACCCGCCTCTTCATTGCTCACTACTAGGTCACATTCCCTGCTCCATGAGCTTTATCATACCTCTTCTTAAAGCTATGTATGGACCCTGCCTCCACTACATCACTTTCCAGATTGTTCCACTTCCTCTGTGTGTGTGTTAGTTAATAATCTTTGCAAAAGCATTTGACAAATGCGATCATGGCGTAATAGCCCATAAAATACGTGCTAAAGGAATAACTGGGAAAGTGGGGAGATGGATCTTCAACTTCCTAACAAATCGAACACAAAGAGTAGTGGTCAACAGAGTTAAATCGGAGGCTGCCATAGTGAAGAGCTCTGTTCCACAAGGCACAGTACTCGCCCCCATCTTATTCCTTATCCTCACATCAGACATAAACAGAGATATACACCACAGCACCGTATCATCCTTTGCGGATGATACTAGGATCTGCATGAGGCTGTCATCTGCTGAGGACGCGGTTAACCTCCAAGAAGATATAAACAAAGTTTTCCAGTGGGCAACGGTAAACAATATGATGTTCAATGAGGACAAATTCCAACTACTCCGTTATGGAAAACTGGAGGAGATAATAACTAGAACAGAGTATACTACTGACTCCGGCCATACAATAGAGCGGAAAAATAATGTAAGGGACCTGGGAGTAGTAATGTCTGAGGATCTCACTTTCAAGGATCACAACAGTGCCACGATCGCACGTGCAAAGAAAATGATAGGATGGATAATGAGAACTTTCAAAACGAGAGATGCCAAGCCCATGATGATCCTTTTCAAATCACTTGTTCTCTATAGGCTGGAATAATGCTGTTCATTAACATCTCCATACAAAGCAGGTGAAATCGCAGATCTAGAGAGTGTACAGAGATCCTTTACTGCACATATAAGTTCTGTCAAGCACCTTAACTACTGGGAACGCTTGAAAGCACTTGACTTGTACTCGTTGGAACGCAGGAGGGAGAGATATATCATAATCTACACTTGGAAAATCTTGGAAGGAATGGTCCCAAATCTGCACACAGAAATCACTCCCTACGAAAGTAAAATACTGGGCAGGCGATGCAAAATGCCGCCAATAAAAAGTAGGGGCGCCATTGGTACACTAAGAGAAAACACCATAAGTGTCCGGGGCCCAAAACTGTTCAACAGCCTCCCATCAAGCATTAGGGGAATTGCCAATAAACCCCTGGCTGCCTTCAAGAGAGAGCTGGACAGATACCTAAAGTCAGTGCCGGATCAGCCGGGCTGTGGCTCGTACGTCGGACTGCGTGCGGCCAGCAGTAACAGCCTAGTTGATCAGGCCCTGATCCATCGGGAGGCCTGGTCGTGGACCGGGCCGCGGGGGCGTTGATCCCCGGAATAACCTCCAGGTAACCTCCAGGTAAGGGAAAAATCCTGAAATTTCTCTTTAAAACTGTTAATTTTCTTCCTCTATCACCCCTCTGTGTTTATATATATATATATATATATATATATATATATATATATATATATATATATATATATATATATATATATATGTCAGCATAGTTGCTGATCCCTGTGTTGTATAACAGTATCATCCATGTGCTTTAGATAGGAGATCCCTTTTAGGCCTGTGACTTTGTGTGACATCACGGGATGCGCATGTGTACGTTCGTACCTCTGCCTCGGCCTCAGTCGGCATGTAGACATAGGCAGGACAAGGCAGGCAGTGGGCTCCATTTCCCATCATCACAGTCTGACAATATATGTTACCATCCAACAAGTGTGTCTACCTTCAACCCTCGATATCTCCATTTAAGAACCCCTACGATATATATATGTATATATGTGTATATGTATATATATATGTATATATGTACATATATATATATACATATATATATATATATATATATATATATATATGCAAAACAACCACTCTGAAAGAATAGAGAAATTCCAAGCGCTTTCGTGACTACTCACATTATCATAGTTCCTTGATAATGTGAGTAGTCACGAAAGCGCTTGGAATTTCTCTATTCTTTCAGAGTGGTTGTGTTGCATATTCTGAAATCACCTGTTTACTGTGATCATATTGCATATATATATATATATATATATATATCTATATATATATATATATATATATATATATATATATATATATATATATATATATATATATATATATAAAGACAAACTACATTGACAAAACATTCACAAAAATACAATAGAAAGTAAAACAACCTAGATAACTGAGGGCTACATCTCGAATATTTCAGTCAATTTTATATATATATATATATATATATATATATATATATATATATATATATATATATATATATATATATGACTGATTTTTTAATCGTTATTTAAAGGATATGTTAAACTTATGTTTACATATTTATAAGTACTACAGGTGTGTTGATAAATTTACATACATGTAGAAGTGCACAAAATGTGGAAAATAATTTAAGTTGTTGAGGAGCTCCTCAGACGGTGGTCGGGAACCCAAGATGCAGCAGACGTTCCCTCTGTGGATTGCCACACTGTGGCGATGGAAGAGAGAGTTGCACAGACCAAGGATTTCTGAGCCTATAGGGACAAAGTGGTACTGGTAGGACAAATCTCTGGATTTATTCAATTTGTGATCTTTCTTGTGATCAGCAGCACAGCCCTGCTCGCCAGCAGGGGATGTAGATATCAGCCTGGATAGTTGTACAAGTATAGCCCCACGATAACAGTTTTCCATTCTGCTAGGAATATAAATGTGATGAATTTAGAGTGGCTGGCGAGCACATCCAGGGTGCTGGGCAGTAAAGATCGAAGTTTTCTCTCTGGGCTGGGCTGAGGACTGTAGCAAGGCTTCTCTTGATCTCGTTGACTTCATTATGTCAAACATGCATACCTTTGGAACCTGAAAGTTCAGACCATGCAGAGAGCCACTGCAATATAAAAAAGCCTGTAGGCCAAAATTTATGCGAGTCACAGAGATCAGAACTGTTAAAAGAAAGCCAGCCGAGTGATGTGTACTCACTACGAAAAGGCGGCCTTTCTCATTAGTTGTCCAAAATAGAATGTTGGTGAGCTGGATTTTAACTGTTCTTCTCTGTGCTGAGAGGGTGTGCCACGTGCTGGTGTAACTGGGGTCATCCACTCCTACCCGATTATATAAATCTTGTAGAATTTCCTTCGCCAGCTCTTTGTATACTTTGGAGGAGGATAAGTAGACTGGCAAGGCAATTTGAGAGGCCACTCGACGGAAGTATCATAACGGTAAATCAGTAATCATATTCAAGGGCTAATTACCCTCTTTACGCTAAAGTGTAACCCAAAGCCTACCCTTGACCCTGACCTTGAGCATATAAGGCGCAGGCTGATTTTCTAAATCTTTGTGTGGGGGAAAAAGGCGCGTCTTATATAGCGGAAAATACGGTAATTATGTTACGATAATTATGGGAGATGTTAAGTGAATGTATAGGAGCCTTTTAAGTGAATGTATAGGAGCCTTTGAACCAAGTGAGAAAGTAATTGTGGTAGGGGACCTGAATGCTAAAGTAGGAGAAACTTTTAGAGAGGGTGTGGTAGGTAAGTTTGGGGTGCCAGGTGTAAATGATAATGGGAGCCCTTTGATTGAACTTTGTATAGAAAGGGGTTTAGTTATAGGTAATACATATTTTAAGAAAAAGAGGATAAATAAGTATACAAGATATGATGTAGGGCGAAATGACAGTAGTTTGTTGGATTATGTATTGGTAGATAAAAGACTGTTGAGTAGACTTCAGGATGTACATGTTTATACAGGGGCCACAGATATATCAGATCACTTTCTAGTTGTAGCTACACTGAGAGTAAAAGGTAGATGGGATACAAGGAGAATAGAAGCATCAGGGAAGAGAGAGGTGAAGGTTTATAAACTAAAAGAGGAGGCAGTTAGGGTAAGATATAAACAGCTATTGGAGGATAGATGGGCTAATGAGAGCATAGGCAATGGGGTCGAAGAGGTATGGGGTAGGTTTAAAAATGTAGTGTTAGGGTGTTCAGCAGAAGTTTGTGGTTACAGGAAAGTGGGTATGGGAGGGAAGAGGAGCGATTGGTGGAATGATGATGTGAAGAGAGTAGTAAGGGAGAAAAAGTTAGCATATGAGAAGTTTTTACAAAGTAGAAGTGATGCAAGGAGGGAAGTGTATATGGAGAAAAAGAGAGAGGTTAAGAGAGTGGTGAAGCAATGTAAAAAGAGAGCAAATGAGAGAGTGGGTGAGATGTTATCAACAAATTTTGTTGAAAATAAGAAAAAGTTTTGGAGTGAGATTAACAAGTTAAGAAAGCCTAGAGAACAAATGGATTTGTCAGTTAAAAATAGGAGAGGAGAGTTATTAAATGGAGAGTTAGAGGTATTGGGAAGATGGAGGGAATATTTTGAGGAATTGTTAAATGTTGATGAAGATAGGGAAGCTGTGATTTCGTGTATAGGGCAAGGAGGAACAACATCTTGTAGGAGTGAGGAAGAGCCAGTTGTGAGTGTGGGGGAAGTTCGTGAGGCAGTAGGTAAAATGAAATGGATTGATGGGATAAAGATAGAAATGTTAAAAGCAGGTGGGGATATAGTTTTGGAGTGGTTGGTGCAATTATTTAATAAATGTATGGAAGAGGGTAAGGTACCTAGGGATTGGCAGAGAGCATGCATAGTTCCTTTGTATAAAGGCAAAGGGGACAAAAGAGAGTGCAAAAATTATAGGGGGATAAGTCTGTTGAGTATACCTGGCAAAGTGTATGGTAGAGTTATTATTGAAAGAATTAAGAGTAAGACGGAGAATAGGATAGCAGATGAACAAGGAGGCTTTAGGAAAGGTAGGGGGTGTGTGGACCAGGTGTTTACAGTGAAACATATAAGTGAACAGTATTTAGATAAGGCTAAAGAGGTCTTTGTGGCATTTATGGATTTGGAAAAGGCGTATGACAGGGTGGATAGGGGGGCAATGTTGCAGATGTTGCAGGTGTATGGTGTAGGAGGTAGGTTACTGAAAGCAGTGAAGAGTTTTTACGAGGATAGTGAGGCTCAAGTTAGAGTATGTAGGAAAGAGGGAAATTATTTCCCAGTAAAAGTAGGCCTTAGACAAGGATGTGTGATGTCACCGTGGTTGTTTAATATATTTATACATGGGGTTGTAAGAGAAGTAAATGCGAGGGTCTTGGCAAGAGGCGTGGAGTTAAAAGATAAAGAATCACACACAAAGTGGGAGTTGTCACAGTTGCTCTTTGCTGATGACACTGTGCTCTTGGGATATTCTGAAGAGAAGTTGCAGAGCTTGGTGGATGAATTTGGTAGGGTGTGCAAAAGAAGAAAATTGAAAGTGAATACAGGAAAGAGTAAGGTTATGAGGATAACAAAAAGATTAGGTGATGAAAGATTGGATATCAGATTGGAGGGAGAGAGTATGGAGGAGGTGAATGTATTCAGATATTTGGGAGTGGACATGTCAGCGGATGGGTCTATGGAAGATGAGGTGAATCATAGAATTGATGAGGGGAAAAGGGTGAGTGGTGC
>NC_091341.1:16906914-16956914 GCF_038502225.1 Cherax quadricarinatus
GTGGAGGTCATGGTAGTGGTGGTGGTGGTCATGGTAGTGGTGGTGGTGGTGGCCATGGTATTGGTGGTGGTCATGGTGGTGATGGTCATGGTAGTGGTGGTGGTGGTCATGGTAGTGATGGTGGTGGTCATGGTAGTGGTGGTGGTGGTCATGGTAGTGGTGGTGGTGGTCATGGTAGTGGTGGTGGTGGTCATGGTAGTGGTGGTGGTGGTCATGGTAGTGGTGGAGGTGATGGTGGTGGTCATGGTAGTGGTGGTGGTGGTCATGATAGTGGTGGTGGTGGTCATGGTAGTGGTGGTGGTGGTCATGGTAGTGATGGTGGTGGTCATGGTAGTGGTGGTGGTCATGGTAGTGATGGTGGTCATGTTAGTGGTGGTGGTCATGGTAGTGGTGGTGGTCATTGTAGTGGTGGTGGTCATTGTAGTGGTGGTGGTCATGGTAGTGGTGGTGATGGTCATGGTAATGGTGGTGGTGGTCATGGTTGTGGTGGTGGTGGTCATGGTAGTGGTGGTGGTCTGGTATATCCTTGTGAATGGTTTCGAGAACTTTTCTACCCTCGGAGCTCTGGGGAATTAGATCTGTGCTCCAGTTCCCAGAATTGAGCTTGAATGCTTTCAGTCTCCCCCCCCCCACCACCACCACCACAAGCGCTGTATAATCCTACGGGTTTAGCGTTCCTTTATAATAATAATAATACCCTCGGAGCCCTTCCTGAAGGTAGGCTTTTGTGTTATTTGTTCAACCATGCTGTTGCTGTTGGCGGCCTTCTGGCTCGCATGCTTTTCACCAGGTCTGTTTTACACTTCCTCCCATGTCTATCACTCCGGCAGTATGTAGGTTTGAGACTAGGCCTTCAAAGAGTGTCTCATGTATATATCATAAGGTATCTCTGATGGTATATCATAGATACCTGATGGTATCTCTGATGTACCATCTTTGGTGATGCTGAGCGTCGCTCAGACTTCTGCAACACAGTTGTCCTCAAAGATTTGTTAAGTTATACCATGAATTAAGAAAAGATCCTGGACTTCGCCTTACGAAAGCATACAAAGCAAATGCGATAATAATTATGGACAAGGTAGATTATAGTGGGGAAAAATAAACTTTAGGAGACAGGGAAACTCACGCATCTCTTAACGCTTCTCCACACACAATACAGTATCCATGTAGGGGTATCTTAAAACTGCTTGACATTTTTTTCTTCTTTCAGGGTTTTAATTCATAACTTGAGAGCGCTCTATCGATCGGCTTCAAACTTCTACCGCTAGTGTACTGTAACTTGGGAAAAAATTGTGTGTCGCTATAGGTAATTTTATATATATCATATATTTATTTTAATTTCTGTGCTGTATCATGATACAGCCTCTTCTGATCGGCTTCAATCTTACACCTTTCGTGTATCTTACTTAAAAGAAAGTTCAGAATGGTTTTGCGTTGTAATAGGTGCCTTTTTTTTAGGAAATTGGATATTAGCTCCCTTAGTTCCCAGGCGATAGCCTGTCAATGTTCTAAGTGACATCAAATCTTCAACGCTGGTTTAGAATTGTGTTGAAGGGGAGGGCAGATTTAGTGGTAAGAGGATGGACAGTTAAAATGGGTCTCAAGAGAGGCAGCAGAATGGGTGACACTGGGAGGGGCGGCGTGAGAATGGGTGGCAGGGACAGGTGGCAGGATGGGTGGCGCAGAAAGGGCGGCAGGATGGGTGGCACTAGGAGGGGCTGCAGAAAGCAGCAGTGTGGTGGTAGACACCACAGTGGCAAGACGTGTGTGTGTGTGTATGTGTGTGTGTGAGGAAGTGGACCAGACAGTACCTCCACCACCTGCACTTCCCTACACCGTCGCTACCCCTCACACTACTGCCGGTACTGTCGTCCATATCCTTACTATGTACTGCCGGTAATGTCACCACTACTTGGTACTATCGAAACTTCTCAGTGTTTACTGCCTCTATTGTCATCCCTACTCTTACTGTCTACTGTCATGACTTCTCTCACTCTATACTGTCGTGACTTTCCATACTGTGTACTGTTGTGACTTCCCATACTGTGTACTGTTGTGACTTCTCTTATTCTGTACAGTCGTGACTTCCCATACTGTGTACTGTTGCGAATTTCCATACTGTGTACTGTTGCGATTTTCCATACTGTGTACCGTCAAGACTTCCCTCACTTTGTACTTTCGTGACTTCACTGTGTACTACCATGATTCCCCTCACCATGTACTGTCGTGTCTTCCCTCACCATGTACTGTCGTGTCTTCCCTCACCATGTAGTCGTGTCTTCCCTCACCATGTACTGTCGTGTCTTCCCTCACCATGTACTGTCGTGTCTTCCCTCACCATGTACTGTCGTGTCTTCCCTCACCATGTACTGTCGTGTCTTCCCTCACCATGTACTGTCGTGTCTTCCCTCACCATGTACTGTCGTGTCTTCCCTCACCATGTACTGTCGTGTCTTCCCTCACCATGTACTGTCGTGTCTTCCCTCATCATGTACTGTCGTGTCTTCCCTCACCATGTACTGTCGTGTCTTCCCTCACCATGTACTGTCGTGTCTTCCCTCACCATGTACAGTCGTGTCTTCCCTCACCATGTACTGTCGTGTCTTCCCTCACTGTGTAATTTAACTTCCTGACTTCTTCGCCATGTAGATAACAGGGTAACTCAGGCTTTAAAACAGCCTCTGTCTATGGCAGATTTTATCCGTACAGTGCCCTCATGGACACATACAGATATATCCTTGGGAAGGGTGCCGGCCTAGTGGACCCTAGAGACGAAGAGCCAGTTACACAGGATTTAGCAAGACGTGTTAGGGCTGGCTCCAGGTCCAGCTGTGAGAGTAACGGAAACCACTCAACACTGGTCACATGTACATCAGAAAGATAACAGCACCTCCAACATGAGTCGTCACTTGAAAATAACACACACACACACACACACACACACACACACACACACACACACACACACACACACACACACACACACACACACACACACCACACCACACCACACACCACACACCACACGCACGCACGCGCCAACAAGGGGACACAACTGGAAGCTGAACATTCAGACGAGTCACAGAGGTGATAGAAAGTATTTCTTCATCCTTAGAGCTGTTAAGAAGTGGGACAATCTGGAGAATGAAGTAGTAGAGGCAGAATCCATACATAGCTTTAAGAAGAGGTACGACAAGGCTCTTGGAGCCGGGAGAGAGAGTAGACCTTGTAGCGACCAGTAAAGAGGCGGGGCCAGGAGCTGCGACTCGACCCCCTCCAGCCATATATAGATGAATACATATAGGCGAGTACACATTCTCAAACCCATAGCCACCTGTTTGCGGGTGCTCCTGCTTTACCCTACCGTCCCCCCTAGTCACGATATCTATCTGTCCATATATATATATATATATATATATATATATATATATATATATATATATATATATATATATATATATATATATATATATATATATATATGCCGTGCCGAATAGGCAGAACTTGCGATCTTGGCTTAAATAGCAACGCTCATCTTGCCACATAAGACAAGTGAAAATTTGTGTATGCAATAATTTCGCCAAAATCATTCTGAACCTAACGAAAAAAAATATATTTGATTGTTTGTTTAGTACTAAATTATTGTAAACGTATTTAAAACATATTTACTTGGGTTAGGCTAAAATAAATTGCTCTTGTTATAATAAGGTTAGGTAAGTTTTCTAAGATCCTTTTGGTGCAAAATTAAAATTTTTTACATTAACATTAATGAAAAGAAATATCTTTAAACGTATAAGAGAAATTTTTAGAAAAGACTTGATTTTAAATGAGTTCTTGCTAATTGACCAGTTTTACATATTCGACACATTATATATATATGCAAAACAACCACTCTGAAAGAATAGAGAAATTCCAAGCGCTTTCGTGACTACTCACATTATCAAGGAACTATGAAAGTAAAGCATCCAAGGAAGGTATATAAGGGGTCTGGCCAACATCTCACTATCACAGCATAGACTTAGTTGATAAATTAAGCTCCTTGACTGACTTAAATGATTTTAACATGGTTAGTTTTGATGTTACTTCCTTGTTTACGAAAGTTCCTGTTGATGATTTATTAAGTTTCTTATCTGAAGAACTTGTTAACTATGATTTACCATTGCCAGTTCCTACTATCATTAAACTTATTAAACTTTGCATTGTTGATGCAAAATTTGTATTTAATGATAAGTTTTACACTCAGAAGTTTGGTATGGCAATGGGAAATCCTCTTTCACCTGTTCTTAGTAGCCTATACATGGAATTTTTTGAAACAAGGTTGCTTAACACAATCCTCCCTAATAGAGCTAAATGGTTCAGATATGTTGATGATATTTTGTGTCTTACGCCCAAAAATGTAGATATACACCATTTCCTTGGAAAATTAAATAGCTTAGCCCATTCTATAAACTTTACTGTTGAGTTTGAAGAAAATAACTCATTGCCTTTTCTAGATGTTTTAATTATTAAGGGTAATAATGAATTCAAATTTAAAATTTACAGAAAACCTACAAATAACTGTTCTTATGTCCACTATTATTCTTCGCATCAAGATAGAGTCAAACTGTCTGTTTTCTCATCAGTGTTTTTGAGAGCTTTACGAATTTGTAGTCCTGAGTTCATAGATGAGTAAATATCCAAAATTTATGAAATAGGTAATGATTTAAAATACCCAAGAAATGTAATTGATAAATCTTTTAAAGTTGCTAGAAATACTTTTTACAATCCAAAAAGGGACAACCAGCCTTATTCAACTAAAAATATGTTGGTTCTCCCTTACCATGAAAACTTGGTTGATATGCCTTCTCTTCTTAAGACTTTTAATATTAAAGTTGTATTCAAAAATCTTGATACAGTAAAAAAAATTTTGATAAAGAATTCCCCCCAAAATGCTGATGGATGTGTCTATAAGATTCCTTGTAAAATTTGTGATAAGTTTATTACGGTCAAACTGGTAAAAATCTCGAACTAAGATTAAAACAACATAAATATAGCATTAGAACTGGACAAGATTCCAATGCTCTATTTATTCATGTAAGATATTTTAACCATCCAATTGATTTTCAAAATGTTGAGAAAGTAGTATCAAGCAAGTCCATGGTCGACAGGAATATAATTGAATCTTGTTTCATAAAAAGCAGTTTTGACAATAATATGAATATTTCCTTTGGTTTATATAAATTAGATCCATTTATAATTAATAGAATTTGGGAAGAATTTAATAATACACTGGACGAATAATATTTTTTTAAATTTTCTTGGGTAGAATAGTTTGTTGGTGGGTTGTGCAAAGGACCTGTCCAGTTGGGCCGCCGCGCGTCAGGTGTTTAACCGTTGTGGGATCTGATAGTGAGGTGTTGGCCAGACCCCTTATATACCTTCCTTGGATGCTTTACTTTCATAGTTCCTTGATAATGTGAGTAGTCACGAAAGCGCTTGGAATTTCTCTATTCTTTCAGAGTGGTTGTTTTGCATATTCGAAAATCACCTGTTTACTGTGATCTTATTGCATGCATATATAGATATATATATATATATATATATATATATATATATATATATATATATATATATATTTATATATATATAATGTCGTGCCGAATAGGCAGAACTTGCGATCTTGGCTTAAATAGCAACGCTCATCTTGCCATATAGGACAAGCGAAAATTTGTGTATGCAATAATTTCGCCAAAATCATTCTGAATCTAACGAAAAAAATATATTTCACAGTGTTTGTTTAGTATTAAATTATTGTAAACAAATATACTTAGTTGGGTTAGGCTAAAATAAATTGTTCTTGTTATAATAAGGTTAGGTAAGTTTTCTAAGTTCCTTTTGGTGCATAATTAAAAATTTTTACATTAACATTAATCAAAAAAATATATATCTTTAAACTTATAAGAGAAAATTTTAGAAAGGACTTAATTTTAAATGAGTTCTTGCTAATTGACCAGTTTTACATATTCGGCACGGCATTATATATATATATATATATATATATATATATATATATATATATATATATATATATATATATATATATATATATAATATATATATATATATATATATATATATATATATATATATATATATATATATATATATATATATATATATATATATATATAATGTGTGCGTGTGAGTGTGTGTGTGTGTGTGTATGTGTTAAGACTTATTCCCTAATTTAGGGATTATCACATTCTTGACCGGTAGTGAACAAGTGGCATGCAGGCGTAATGACCATAGTGTACAGATTGCAGAGATCTGTGCAACGCGTTCAGCTTTTTATCTATGGCTTAGGTCATTTCGTATTCGTCTTGGTTTTTGTAATTACCGAGGTGCCTGGAGGGACCTCTGGGAACTTTCAGGAGAGTCTTTTGACATTAACATTTCATTGGACTCTCTTAACTAATGCTGGTTATTTTAAGCTGGGTTGGCAGTATTTGTGTTGTGTTTTATTCATGCTGGAAGTTTTGTTGTCTTTATTAATTTTATCTTTCTTGTGTTGTATTTATTGCCAGAAACACTGAAGGATTTGAACAGTTAATGCGTTCATTAAATTTCCAAACTTCCTAGCTAGTCATGGACCGGGCCTTGGGGGCGTTGACCCCCGAAACACCTTCCCGCCTCCAGGTATACCACTGTGTACTGTCGTGACTCCCCACACTGTACTGGCGGTACTTTCCTGTTTACAATCAACCGACCGTACATACCTCTCATGTGTCTTCAGCGTTGTTCAATTCTGCGTGTTCAACATTGTTCAACTCTGAGTGTTTAACATTGTTTAGCTCTGGATGTTCAACATTGTTTACCACTGGGTGTTCAACTTTGGTCGGTTCTGGGTGTTCAACTTTGGTCGGTTCTGGGTGTTCAACATTGTTCAGTTCTGGGTGTTCAACATTGTTCAACTCTGGGTGTTCAACATTGTTTACCACTGGGTGTTCAACATTGGTCGGTTCTGGGTGTTCAACATTGTTTACCACTGGGTGTTCAACATTGTTTACCACTGGGTGTTCAACATTGGTCGGTTCTGGGTGTTCAACATTGTTTACCACTGGGTGTTCAACATTGTTTACCACTGGGTGTTCAACATTGGTCGGTTCTGGGTGTTCAACATTGTTTACCACTGGGTGTTCAACATTGTTTACCACTGGGTGTTCAACATTGGTCGGTTCTGGGTGTTCAACATTGTTTACCACTGGGTGTTCAACATTGTTTACCACTGGGTGTTCAACATTGGTCGGTTCTGGGTGTTCAACATTAACTCTGGGTGTTCAACATTAACTCTGGGTGTTCAACATTGTTTAACTCTGGGTGTTCAACATTGTTTAACTCTGGGTGTTCAACATTGTTCACCTCTGGGTGTTCAACATTGTTCACCTCTGGGTGTTCAACATTGTTCACCTCTGGGTGTTCAACATTGTTCACCTCTGGGTGTTCAACATTGTTCACCTCTGGGTGTTCAACATTGTTCACCTCTGGGTGTTCAACATTGTTCACCTCTGGGTGTTCAACATTGTTCAACTCTGGGTGTTCAACATTGTTCAACTCTGGGTGTTCAGCATTGTTCAGCACTAAGTGTTCAACATTGATCAACTCAGCTGGCCGGCCCGGGACACCAGTTTGCCCCACTACCACTTACCCATAAAGGGTAGCTTCTGCTCCATGAATCAAGAACACCACTGTACCCTTGAAGGGATAGTGTAAGGTTAGTGCCTCACCTGCCGTTAGTAACAATGGTTATAATTATGACCATAATTTTTTATAGGGGTGGACCGGTAAGCCAGTGGAAGGCCTCGGTCAGATGACCAAAAGCGCCAATGGTGGGTCATCATCTAGGACCCGCGTCAGGAAATATTTGTCCTGTTTTCTGACGAACCTTACCTAACCTGCCGTTAGTGTTGTGTTGTTTATTGTGTTTTCTACAACTTTAATGATAGTAATACATATCGAGGCCTGGTCACGGACCGAACCTCTGGGGCTTTAATCCCCGAAACCCTCTCCAGGTGTCATAATTAGAGGGTTAACCAGAATCCACCAACCGTTGTAGGACCCCTTGTGGGCTTATCGCTTCCCATAATAATAATAATAATAATAATAATAATACTCGTTAGAGTAAGAATGTATCTTAGGAAGGAGCATTTAGTAGGGTAATTGTCTCTAGTTGTTAATTATTCACGTGAGGGAAGCTTTGTGGCGCTTTTTTGCTAGTGTTGGGTGTAGGTTGGAGGAGCCTTGGGGAGAGTGGGAGGGGCGATGGGGAAAGTGGGCGGGGTGATGGGGAGAGTGAGATGTTGGAGAGGTGTTTGGAAGGGAGGTAAAGGTTTTAGGGATGGTAGGAGGGGTGTTGGAAGGTAGGAGGGGTGTTGGGGAAGGTAGGAGGGGTGTTGGGGAAGGTAGGAGGCTTTTCCTTTTTTATGTATTAAAAAAGGAGGGGGGGAATGAAGGGGGATTGGGGGAATGTGGAGGGATAGCTCCCCGGAAAAACGAAAGGGATTGTATATCCCCCTCTGCGCCCAAGAGGACCCACAGTACAGATGCTACGTGAAACCCGTAGCACGCGCGCGCGCGCGCGCGCACACACACACACACACACACACACACACACACACACACACACACACACACACACACACACACACACACACACACACACACACACATACACATATATGGAGAGAGGTGAAGGGATAGACCTCTAAGGTTCCCTTGGGTAGGTGCCGGTAGTATGACCTTTAAGTCTCTGAGGACTCCACGTGGAGGTCCTGTAGACAGTATTGAGTACTTTAAGCTGTAGCGACATGGAAGAGGCTTAAATATTTCAATACAACCAATGGGAGATAATTTATCCACCTGGGTTGCGGCTTTCAGAATAACTGCAGGTTGTAGCTTGTGTTTTATATGTCTGGGCGTGGCTTGAGGCAGGGGAGAGTAAGAGAGGGAGGGAGAGAGGGAGGGAAGACAACAGACTTTCAGCTGAGAGCTTTGTAGACTTCAGAGCTCTGGCCTCAAAGGAGCCAAAGGCATGTAGTGACCTATTTATTTCTAAGATGTATATTGTATTACATTTTGTCTATAAAATAAATTGTCCGTGCTGTTTCTTGTGGTATAACTATTTCCATTTCATTAGGTTAGGTAAGGTTCGTCAGGAAACAGGACAAGTGTTTCCTAACGCTGGTCTTTAGTCATGTGATAACCCGCAGCTGGAGTTTTTGGTCATCTGACCGAGGCCTTCCGTCTCCATTCCATTGTTTGTTGTGTGTTACTTGTATAAGAGGTCAAGTACTTTATTCCAAGATTTGACCAAAGATGAATAAGTTTTGGGTGATTAGTATGTAATTATCAAATAGAATAATTAGATGTAATGAATGATATGTGTGTGTGTGTGTGTGTGTGTGTGTGTGTGTGTGTGTGTGTGTGTGTGTGTGTGTGTGTGTGTGTGTGTGTGTGTGCGCGCGCGCGCCAAATCCGGTTAGAGTAAAGTGAGCAACCACAGTTACGGCAACATAATACTAATAATCTCTACAATATCCTTTTCTTGTGCTTCTACATTATGCACACTCTTACGTATATATCACCTCGAGCAGCAATGTTTGTTGCAGAGATCTGAGCGTCGCTCAGATCTCTGCAACACAGTTATCCTCAAAGATTTGTTAAGTTATACAATGAATTAAGGAAAGATCCTGGACTTCACCTTACGAAAGCAGACAAAGCAAATGCGATAGTAATTATGCACAAGGTAGATTATAGGGAAAAATAAACATGATATTAGGAGACAGAGGAAACTCATACACCTCTTAACCTCTCCTACCTTCCTTCAGCACTTACCCTCTATCAATACTACCTTATTGTCTGTACTACCACTTCCTCATTCAAATGATTTCCTTACAGCCCTGTGACTGTCTTCAGCCTTTACCCGTTCCCTTGATCCTGGTTCTCTTGGTTCATTAACTGTGCCCTTATTTGCTCTATCAGTTCCTATTAAGATTTTGTATGTCGTAATCATGTTTCCCCTAGTCATTTCCTCCATGGTCGTCAACCTTAGAGAAAAATGATTTCAGCCTCACTCTCAGTTCTGTGACTAATCTGGCTACATTGCTTTGAACCTTTTCGAGCCTTTATCACCTGCTTAACTAGCCGCGGGTTCCATGCTGACCTTACATAAGTTGTTGATAGAGATCTAGGTGTTATATTTATTCTCAGATGCTCTTTACTCTGACATTTGCAACTTCTTACATTTGAAGTCCCTTGACCTGTACTCCTTGGAACGCAGGCGAGAAAGATGCATCATAATTTACACCTGGAAAATATTAGAGACACTGGTCCCAGATCTAGATGCACACAGAAATCGCTCCCTTGACAAACGGTGCAACATACTCCAATGAAAAGCAGGTGTACCCTGAGTACAATAAGAGAAAACGCAATGTGTCAGGAACCCAAGACTATTCAACGGCCTCCCATCACACATAAGGGGGATTACCAATAGATCCCTGGCTGTCTTCAAGAGGAAGTGGATAGATTCCTAAAGTCAGCACCTGACTAGCCGGGCTGTGGGTTGTACGTTGTATTGAATGCGGCCAGCAGTAACAGCCTGGCTGATCTGGTCCTGATCCATCGGGAGGTCTGGTCATGGACCGAGCCGCTTTGGCGTTGACCCCGAAGCACCCTCCAAGTAGACTCCATGTCGGACCCTGTTTCCGGTCTCCCCTCACCTCCACTTCGCATGACCTTGCATTGCTGTTGATTGAACCTCGGAAGCCACTTGTTGGACCACATCCGGGGTGTTGGAGAAGGAAAGGAGGAGTGTTCGACTAGGAAGGAAAAGGAGTGAAGTATTGGCCATTGAGAAAAGAAGGATGAAGATGGTGTTGGGGAAGAAAGGAAGGTTGTGCCGCTGCCCGATCACAGTCCCGGCCTCCTGGTCAGCCAGGCACCAGAGCCCGGATTATGAACTACTTTTGAAAAAATAATTTGAGAAGTCCATAAAAATTCATATTATTGGATATTTCGACGTTTCTGGGTAGTTGGAGGCATTTTCTGACATACATCATTTTTAGCTAAAATTCATAGATTATTACACTTTTAAATCGAATAATGCTGATAACTTGCGGTTTTTCGGGCTATTTTTTTTATCAGGCTTCAAGAAGACAGCTGGGGATCTGTTGGTAATTTCCCTTATATGTGAAGGAAGTGTCGAAGAGGCAGTACCCTTCTGCACCAGCAAAAAGTGCTGCCTATTCGACAGGTGGCAAGACTGGGCAGTATTGGGCAAGTGGCAGGGCTGGGCAATTGGGGGCTGGGCAGATGGCGGGGTAGGGCAGGGCAGGTGGTGAAGTGAGGTAGGTGGTGGGGTGGGGCAAGGCAGGTTGTGGGGCATTGTAGGTTGTAGGATGAGACAGGTAATGGGACAGGGCATGTGACGGGGCAGATCATGTTGTGGAGGAGGGCAGGTGGTGGGGCAGGACAGGTGGTGGGGCAGGGCAGGTGGTGGGTGTGGTACCTGCAGCTTTAAGACAGCAGCGACCAAAGCAGCAGCAGCAGCAGCAGCAGCAGCAGCAGCAGCAGCAGCAGCAGCAGCAGCAGGAGGCAGCCCAGGCTCACTGCTACTGTCCTGCTCTCCATGTGTTCCTATATTCCTCTACCCACTCCACCTCCGCCACTCAGCCTCTACCACTCCACCTCCGCCACTCAGCCTCTACCACTCCACCTCCACCACTCAGCCTCTACCACTCCACCTCCGCCACTCAGCCTCTACCACTCCACCTCCACCACTCAGCTTCTACCACTCAGCCTCTACCACTCCACCTCCGCCACTCAGCCTCTACCACTCCACCTCCGCCACTCAGCCTCTACCACTCCACCTCCGCCACTCAGCCTCTACCACTCCACCTCCGCCACTCAGTCTCTACCACTCCACCTCCACCACTCAGCCTCTACCACTCAGCCTCTACCACTCCACCTCCGCCACTCAGCCTCTACCACTCCACCTCCACCACTCCATCTCCACCATCAAATACTTGTGACGCAACTATGACATATTTCGAGAGATCTCTCGAAGCCTGAAATGAAGAGAGACTTCATTGTTGACTATCTGGTCAACCAGGTTGTTGCTGCCAGGGGGTTGCACGCCTACATAGTCACCACAGCTTGGCTGATCCAGCATTTGTTTCAGATAGAAATCCGATTTCCTCATGAATACGTCTACCTTTGTTACGGCTATATTGTAATATCTTCTGCATGCAGAGTCGTTACTTCGTCTCTTTATCTTGTTTTAAGTGTGTGCATATTGGGACCTGACCCTCAAGTATTTTACTTGTATATATTATCAGGTGTATATCTCTCTTTTCTGTTCCAGAGTATATTCCAGTTCTTTGAGGTTTTCTCAGTAATTTAAATGCTTTATTGATTCTCTGAAGGCAGTAAAGGATCTCTGTACATTCTCCATCTGTGATATCTCTCCTGCCTTTGAATGGGATTGTGGACACAGTAATATTCTAGATGTGAGAGCGTAATTGATTCGAAAATTATCATTGGCGTGACTTCTCTTGTTGTGAAGGTTCTCATTGTCCACCCATTCATTTTCCTGGCATCTGCTGAATTAGCCTAATTGTATTCTCTAATTGATAGATCACTCGACATTGAGGAAAAGAATGCGTGAGCAAACGCTTAAGACATTTAATTTGCAAGTTTTCTGTCCTGGGATTTTTTCTCCCCCCTGTGATATACAGTTATCGATTGTGTACATAAAACCAAGTATATGTAGTCAAGACACATGTGAGGTAAGAAAGTTCAGGTCTAGCTTAATCAGATGTTAGGTCATATTTAAGATTTACAGAAGCAAGGTCACCTGATAGCTGAATTGTAATGTTAGTATGGCAAGGTGTGGTCAAAAAATGATGTGCAGTTAAATGGCTCAGAGAACTGACAAGATAATGAATTAGACACTTGTGCAACACTTGGGTATTTTTATTGTGGAAACGATTCACCAATCAGTGGCTTCGGCAGTCCAATACAGATAAGAGTGGTTTGTCAGAAGGAGTATGGGGTAATCAGTCCCTCATCCTGGAGTCGATGTGACCAGTCCGTCAATCTTTTCAAGCGTTGCATGAGTGTCTAATTGATCAAAATGTTGTGGACTGAGGTAGTAGAGATGCTGTAATAATACGTTTTTCTTCAATAGTGTTAGAAACTGTGATTAGAGAAGCTTTTAAGGATCAATGCCGTCTTAGTTGAAGCTCAGTAATGACTAGATGGGCGGCTCTTCAGTTCGTGAAGTGGCTTTGTGCGCCCTAGTGAATCATGCAAACATTGCTCGGGTTATCCTTACGAATGGAGATAAATGGTATAAAATACCGAAACGATGGAAAAATAGACACAAATGCAATATGATGCGATCTTTTATTGACTATGTTTCGCCCACACAGTGGGTTTTGTCAATTCACAAACAGATCCCTTTGTAATATGATAAAGTTTGTGCTCAGTTAACCTGTGCAGTGGGTTCCTTATTATGATGTCTGTCAGGGGCTGTTGATCCAAGTCATAGAACCTATCCTCGTTGTATTCGGATCGAACCTGATTACCTCCCGTTCTCCAGGCCCTGGTTGATCCCTAAGGGTTTAGTGCTCCCCTAGGAAAGTAATAATATCAGGGTTGAGTCTGGCACTCGTGTGAGGTGACGACATTTCTCTCCTGGCTGCTTGCTGCTGCTTTCTGAAATTTGATGATTGTCGCTGTTTTATATTTTAAATATGAAAATTATATTTCTAGTGATGCTCATTAATTGCTTTTATTTTTGTTGGTAAACTGTTTTATGGTGTGAATGATCATAGTGCTACTCAGGTTATCCCAAAGTGGTGGTAACTCTGACACATGTTGTGTTATATGTTATCTCTCAACTACCTTCACATGACCTTGTTAAGTCCTTGTCCGTGATATGAACAAGATCCAGTATATAAGCTAGAGAGAGAGAGAGAGAGAGAGAGAGAGAGAGAGAGAGAGAGAGAGAGAGAGAGAGAGAGAGAGAGAGAGAGAGAGAGAGAGAGAGAGAGAGGAGAGAAACACAATACCTACTGTAATATTTATATAAGCAGGAACAATAATTAAGGTACTGTATTACAGTACTATTGTCATTTCTCTCTCTCTCTCTCTCTCTCTCTCTCTCTCTCTCTCTCTCTCTCTCTCTCTCTCTGACTGACCACTCATAATATATAATATAATATATATATATAATACATATATATATAATATATATAATATAAAATATATATATATATATAATATATATATATATATATATATATATATATATATATATATATATATATATATATATATATATATATATATATATATATATAATATATAATTGTAGGGACGGATATTGTGCCGGGATGGACTGCCAATCCAGGTTGGCAGCTGGGCCAACAAGCTCAATGATTGGTTGAAATCTGTATGACGTGTTGGATGAAGCTCTCTGATTGAAGGCCACATGACGTGTTTGGCGTAGCTCTCTGATTGGCTGAAGGCTATATGGCTTGCTGGAAGAAGCTCTGTGATTGACTGAAGACCATATGGCTTGTTGGAAGAAGCTCTCTGATTGGCTGAAGGTCATATGACGTTAGTTTGTTCTCAAGAGTGAAGCAAATCATTTATTTTCGGGACTAGGATGGAAATTGGCGGCAAAAAATGTTGAGTTTAAAATAGTTTTTAAGTTCAAATTAAAAATTGCTTTTCAGACGAAGTTCTCTGAATGGTTGTGGCTATTGGGCGAAGTTCTCTGATTGGCTGAGGTGTATGATATGTAGTGACGTTCTGTGATTGGCTGAGGTGTATGATATGTAGTGACGTTCTGTGATTGGCTGAGGTGTATGTGTAGTGACGTTCTCTGATTGGCATTTTGAGTGAAGCTCTGTGATTGGCCAAGGAAGTATGACGCTGCTGGTGGCCTAGTGGCTAACGCTCTCGCTTCACGCGGCGAGAGCCTGGGTTCTATTCCCAGCCAGAGTAGAAACATTGGGCGTGTTTCTTTCCACCAGTTGTCTATGTTCACCCATCAGTAAAATGGGTACCTGGGTGTTAGTCGACTGGTGTGGGTCGCATCCTGGGACACTGACCTAATCTGCCCGACATGCGGAGCATAACAAGGGACTTTCTATATAGTAGTATGTCATTGTTGTCAGCTCGGACTGTATACCTTGTACATGTACTTTTAGTAAATAAAGATATTATTCACCAGGAGGCCTGGTCACAGGCCGGGCCGCGGGGGCGTTGATCCCCGGAACTCTCTCCAGGTAAACACACACACATGCATATACACATATACAACCTTCCCCCCCCCTCTCCCAGTCTTCTGAGAACTCTCTCGACTAAAGAGCAGTGTATATATATATATATATATATATATATATATATATATATATATATATATATATATATATATATATATATATATATATATAATATATATATATAAATGCACCACACAGAAACAAGCGGGTATATACAGAGAAAGATCGCAGTCAGCAGGATTCGAAGCCACGTCAGGGAGGCTGGCAAAATTCCCCAAGTGATGCTCTAGACGAGGCATCTGTGGCTGAGTGATCTAGAGCCTCACTTGGGGAACCTTGCCAGCTTCCCTTACGTGACTTCGAATCCTGCTTACTGCCGGGAGCAAGGGGCTAGTAACCCCTTCTCCTGTATAAATTACTAAATTTAAAACATTCGTTTTTCTTTTTGACCACCCTGCCTCGGTGGGATACGGCCAGTTTGTTGAAAAAAGAATTTATATATATATATATATATATATATATATATATATATATATATATATATATGTATATATATATATATATATATGCTAACCGAGACTCAGTGCTCATCATTCTTCAACGTTCTTGCAAAACAAATAAGAAATACTATTTCGGCAAAGGTAGGATTTTCAAGAGGAAACTAGATCACTCTCTGAAGGTGCCGGATCAGCCGAGGCCTGATGGCTGTGTAGGTCGACGAGCGTCGTACACCATCAGCTTGCTTGAACAAGCTGGCAACAGTGACATGTGACCTCAGGCAGGGATTGGCCAGTGGAACCCTGAAATGGGTTGCAGGGAAGCCATGAGTACGCTAAGAGGAAACACAATAAGTGTCAGGGGCCCAAGACTATTCAGCTGCCTCCCAGCATTCAAAAGGGGAATTAATTACCAATAAACCCCTGGCTGTCTTCAAGAAGGCGCTGGACAGGCATCAAAAATCAGTACCTGACCAGCCGGGCTGTGTTTCGTACGTCGGCTTGCGTGCGGCCAGCAGTGACATCCTGGTTGATCAGGCTCTGATCCACCGCAAAGCCTGGTCACAGACCGGGCCGCGGGGGCGTTGACACCCGAAACTGTCTCCAGGTATACAGGTGCTTTACAACATATGAAAGTCTTAATTCCAGGCGCTTTCGTGATACATCAATCATCCTTTCCATAATGCGCTCACATAAATGTTGTGTGTATTATGTACTCACATCAATGTCATACACTTCGTGCATTGACATCAGTGTTATACATAACATCAATATCAGTGTATGGATACTTTGATATTGGTGATATGCACACAGTTATATTGATATCAATATTATCGTGCACTTCATACTCTGATATCAATGTTACAGATACTTCTTACGATAACATCAATATTAACATGCAGTTCATACCCTGACATTGATGTTATAGACACTTCGTTCGATAACATTGATGGTTGTTACGTGACCATATTGTTGTGTTTTATGACACAAATCGGTTTATACACAATCGTCCCCTTCAGACGGATTTTGTTTGAATTATAACAGCTGACAATGACTAATTAAATAGCAGGTGCTGGTGACCCCCAGGCTCTGGTGACCCCCAGGCTCTGGTGACCCCCAGGCTCTGGTGACCCCCAGGCTCTGGTGACCCCCAGGCTCTGGTGACTCCCAGGCTCTGGTGATCCCCAGGCTCTGGTGACCCCCAGGCTCTGGTGACCCTCAGGCTCTGGTGACCCCCAGGCTCTGGTGACTCCCAGGCTCTGGTGATCCCCAGGCTCTGGTGACTCCCAGGCTCTGGTGACTCCCAGGCTCTGGTGATCCCCAGGCTCTGGTGACCCCCAGGCTCTGGTGACCCCCAGGCTCTGGTGATCCCCAGGCTCTGGTGACCCCCAGGCTCTGGTAATCCCCAGGCTCTGGTGACCCCCAGGCTCTGGTGACCCCCAGGCTCTGGTGACCCCCAGGCTCTGGTGACCCCCAGGCTCTGGTGACCCCCAGGCTCTGGTGACCCCCAGGCTCTGGTGACCCCCAGGCTCTGGTGACCCCCAGGCTCTGGTGACCCCCAGGCTCTGGTAATCCCCAGGCTCTGGTAATCCCCAGGCTCTGGTGACCCCCAGGCTCTGGTGATCCCCAGGCTCTGGTGACCCCCAGGCTCTGGTAATCCCCAGGCTCTGGTGACCCCCAGGCTCTGGTAATCCCCCAGGCTCTGGTGATCCCCAGGCTCTGGTAATCCCCAGGCTCTGGTGATCCCCGGGCTTTGGTAATCCCCAGGCTCTGGTGACCCCCAGGCTCTGGTGATCTCCAGGCTCTGGTGACCCCCAGGCTCTGGTGATCTCCAGGCTCTGGTGATCCCCAGGCTCTGGTGATCCCCAGGCTCTTGTAACCCCCAGGCTATGGTACACTAAGAGAAAACACCATAAGTGTCCGGGGCCCAAAACTGTTCAACAGCCTCCCATCAAGCATTAGGGGAATTGCCAATAAACCCCTGGCTGCCTTCAAGAGAGAGCTGGACAGATACCTAAAGTCAGTGCCGGATCAGCCGGGCTGTGGCTCGTACGTTGGACTGCGTGCGGCCAGCAGTAACAGCCTAGTTGATCAGGCCCTGATCCATCGGGAGGCCTGGTCATGGACCGGGCCGCGGGGGCGTTGATCCCCGGAATAACCTCCAGGTAACCTCCAGGTATGGTGACCCCCAGGCTCTGGTGATCCCCAGGCTCTGGTGATACCCAGGCTCTGGTGATCCCCAGGCTCTGGTAATCCCCAGGCTCTGGTGACCCCCAGGCTCTGGTAATCCCCAGGCTCTGGTAATCCCCAGGCTATGGTGACCCCAGGCTTTGGTGATCCCCAGGCTCTGGTAATCCCCAGGCTCTGGTGACCCACAGGCTCTGGTAATCCCCAGGCTATGGTGACCCCAGGCTCTGGTGATCCCCAGGCTCTGGTAATCCCCAGGCTCTGGTAATCCCCAGGCTCTGGTGACCCCAAGGCTCTGGTAATTCCCAGGCTATGGTGACCCCAGGCTCTGGTGATCCCCAGGCTCTGGTAATCCCAAGGCTCTGGTGACCCCCAGGCTCTAGTGATCCCCAGGCTCTGGTAATCCCCAGGTTCTGGTAATTCCCAGACTCTGGTGACCCCCAGGCTCTGGTGACCCCCCAGGCTCTGGTGACCCCCAGGCTCTGGTAACCCCCAGGCTCTGGTGATCCCCAGGCTCTGGTGATTCCCAGGCTCTGGTGATCCCCAGGCTCTGGTGATCTCCAGGCTCTGGTGACCCCAAGCTCTGGTGACCCCAGGTTCTGGTGACCTCAGGCTCTAGTGACCTCCAGGCTCTGGTGACCTGGTTCTGGTGACCCCCAGGCTCAGTTGACCTTCAGGCTCTGGTGACCTCCAGGTGTTGGTGACTCTCAGGTTCTAGGAATCTTCTCCGTCCCAGTAGCAGTATCGAATCCTGTGCTGACTGCGATCTTTCTCTGTATATACCCGCTTGTTTCTGCGTGGTGCGTTGATATAAAAATCGCTTGTGAGGTCAGAACATACAGGAGGAGATTGTAGTAGCTTGAATCCATGTTTGAGGCTCACTGACGTGCCCAGGCTGGGAAAGAAACATGGCTTGTGAACCAGGCTGCCCAGCTTGTGGCATTTGTGCGGCCTAGTGGATAAGAGCGCTGCCTGGGAATCTTGTCCGTCCCAAAATCAGTATCGAGTCCTCCTGACTGTAATCTTCCTCTGTATATACCCGCTTGTTTCTGCGTGGTGCATTAGTGTGTGTGTGTGTGTGTGTGTGTGTAAATATATATATATATATATATATATATATATATATATATATATATATATATATATATATATATATATATATATATATGTCGTGCCGAATAGGCAGAACTTGCGATCCTGGCTTAAATAGCAACGCTCATCTTGCTACATAGGAGAAGTGAAAATTTGTGTATGCAATAATTTCGCAAAAATCATTCTGAACCTAACGAAAAAAATATATTTCACTGTGTTTGTTTAGTATTAAATTATTGTAAACAAATCTAAAATATATTTAGTTGGGTTAGGCTAAAATAAATTGCGTTTGTTATAATAAGGTTAGGTAAGTTTTCTAAGTTCCTTTTGGTGCAAAATTATAAATTTTTACATCAACATTAATGAAAAAAATATATCTTTAAACGTATAAGAGAAAATTTTAGAAAGGGCTTAATTTTAAATGAGTTCTTGCTAATTGACCAGTTTTACGTATTCGGCATTACATATATATATATAGATATATATATATAGATATATATATATATATATATATATATATATATATATATATATATATATATATATATTTTAAAAGTACCACCTCTATAGCTGGAATGGGGACCCTCATCCTCAGAGAAGACAATAAACGTACCTCAGGGAAAACTCAAGGTTCTCCCCGGAGCTGTTTGAATATTTTCTTCTCCTACCACCCCCTATATATTTTTTATTCTATGTGAACATTTATTAAACAAAATACATTTACAGAAAAAAAAAACATTGATACAATGGCACAATGTATTAAAGATCATGAATTTCCTCCAGCTCCTCCGAGGCTGGACGTGAGCCAAGTATGCAGCAAGCATTTCCCCTCTGGATGGCGACGCTGAGGCGCTGGAACATGAAAGTGGCTGCCCTTGGGTCCCTGGTGGTGTCGATGAGTCTGGAACCCAATTCTTTAAGGAAACGTGTGGCATTTTTTCCCCATGATCCCAAGGTCTCTGATCCCACTGGGACAAATTGATACTGTTGGCTAATGTCTCTGTACTTGCTGATCTTGTACTCCTCCCTGTGGTCAGCAGCTCCTCCCTGTCGCCCCACACTGTGATGGATATAGGTGTCAGCCAGTGTGGACACACAGGTATAGTCCCATGCTAAGAGCTTGCCATTCTTCCAAGGATAGATGGTGATCCCGTCGGGGCGGTTTGCTGGGTTGTGGGTATTGTTTGCTGCAAGTGATCGTGGCTCCCTCTCGGCAGGGCATCCAGCTGTAGCAAGGGTTCTCTTAATGATGTCGTTGACCTCATTGTGTCTTGCATGCCAGCCCTTGGTTTTGGAACAGTTAAGACCATGTAGACCGTATTGGTCTGCTTGCACTTCGCCGCAAATACACATACATATATTCTGTGTGAATTGGGGCAGCAAGGCGCAGAGCCACTGCAATACGGAGGGTCTTAGGGTCGAGTCGCGTTCCCATTGCCGATATGGGAACTGTTTGGAGGAAGTCCCCGGAGTGAGGTGCACTCACAGCCTGGAGACGGGCAATCTCCCTATCTGATGTTGCAGCCCTGAGCATGTTGGCAAGCACCTTTTCAGCAATTGGGCCATCCCAGCTTGACTGTTTGTGAGCCAGTGCTGCACTATGGTTTGGCGCTGGAGCAGCAAGAGTCTCCCATTCGGTGATGGCACTGGCATAGCTAGGGTCTTCTATTCCTGCTGAGTCACTGAGGGTGTCAGGAAGAATTTGTCTTATCAACTCATTTGATGCAATGGAAGAGGATAGGAAAGCTGGTAGAGCAATCTAGGAGGATCTGCGTACTCCTTGCCCTCCAAGCCTGACCGGAAGTGAGGCTTGCAACCACTGTCCATCGTCAAGGGAAAGATTCAATACACTCTCTAGCATGGCCTTCAGGAGAGAGTCATATTCCTTGAGTTTTGGACTGCTGAAGGCTGGGGAGCATCTCAGAAAATAGATAAGTTTTGGGATTGACAGGCACCTGGTGAGTAGGTAGAAGGCATCGTGTGTGTCAATGTCTTTCATCCTGCTTTCCATCGTCCGGAGGTCTGAGACTTTTTTTCCTAGGATCAGATCGATGGCATTGGACCCAAGAGGAGCACCGAGGAGAGTGCTACTGGATCAATGGCTCGTGCTCCTGGTAAAACGGCACTAATATTCTGGATCATCTGTTGATTGGTAGAAACTATTTCACATTTGGTGGGGTTTAAAGAAAGGCCCAGGCTTTCTCCCATGTCTTTAATTTTACTGATGTCCTCCAGGAGAGATTCTGTTGTGCCAGCTAGGGTACCGTCGTCCAGGAACCAGATATTGAGCTCGCTGGAGAGTGCCTCCGTGACTTCCTTGATGACCAAACAAAATAGAAAGGGGGCGAGAGGGTCTCCCTGTTGCACGCCCTCACACGAGTCAATTTCATGGTCCCCAAACAATAGTTTGGAAGTCACACTATAACACGATTCTATGAAGGGATAAAGGGAAGGGAAGTTTCTATAAACTGCTTGGAGAGCAGCATCCCTTCTGACTGA
Organism: Cherax quadricarinatus; assembly: GCF_038502225.1. Taxonomy (NCBI): domain Eukaryota; kingdom Metazoa; phylum Arthropoda; class Malacostraca; order Decapoda; family Parastacidae; genus Cherax; species Cherax quadricarinatus. Next base: position 16,928,519 of record NC_091341.1, read on the forward strand.
GTTGAAAGCATTGGCAAAGTCCAATTTGACCAAGGCTTTTTCATCGGACATGTTTTTGATATATACTCATGCTGCGTGGGCAGCTGCTTCACAGCCCTGTTGAACGCCGAAACCGAGCTGAGTTGGTTTCAGCATTGCAGCAGCCTCTTGACTCACCCTTCTTACTGCAGCCTTGGCGACTAGACGCCGAAGGGTGTTACCCACTGCAATGGGCCTGATTCCGCCATCCTTTTTCCGGAGGGCACACAATGAGGCACCAAAGAAAAAGGGTCTGATGGCCTCTGGGACACCGCCAGCCAGGCACAGGTTGGAAAATTTGGTGAGTTCAGACAGCAGCCTCTCTGAAACCTCACCAAGTGCTGGATTGAGTATTTGTTTTAAGTGTTGAGGCCTTAAACCGGTGAAACCTCCTGCTGAACCCTGTGGAAATGACATAGCAGCTTTATACACATCAGCATCCTGTAAGGTTAGATGTTCTTCGCCTGCTGCAATGTCAGGGAGGTCAATGTTGGTACTGGGAGCCCTGGGTGGATGTTTGTCCTTCAGAGCTTGCGCCGTGCTGACGTCCTTGGGAGCGATGGTATCCTCACTGGTTATAAGTCTCAAAGCTCCAATAGTATTACCCTCTTCTATTTTTTTGCTAATTTGGGCTCTGATTTTTGAGGTGTCGGGTGTCCTGTTATTGGCATTTGCCCGGCGGGTGTTTGTCGCCCTAGGAGGGAGACGGACGAAGTTGTCATCCCTTGGGAATGCATTTATTGCCCTAATAACATGTGTTGCTAGTGACTTGTCCCTCCTTGGTGGGACAGCAAAACAGGCATTGCCAAAAAGCAGCAAGTTGTGCCAGGATCTGTTGTTTGAAGGAGCATCGTTGACTTTCTTCAGAAGATTAGTGAATTTGCTAGCAGCGTGAGGGCGAGCTGCTTTGGGGATGTGTGTCATATATATATATATATATATATTATGGGAAGTGGAACAGAATTCTTCCTCCGTAAGCTATGCGTGTCGTAAGAGGCGACTGAAATGACGGGAGCAAGGGGCTAGTAACCCCTTCTGTATACATTACTAAAGTTAAAAAGAGATACTTTCTTTTTTCTTTTTAGGTCACCCTGCCTCGGTGGGATATGGCCGGTTTCATGAAAAAAATATATATATACACGCTTGCAAAATAACCACAATGAAAAAATATTGAAATTCCGAGCGCTTGGAATTTCACTATTTTTTTCACTGTGGTTATTTTGCATATTGTGACATGACCTGTTTACTGTGATCTTATACACACACGTACATAAATGATGCTAGGAAGGTGAACTTTGAGGGTGTAATTATGTTAGTTCAGTGTGAGACCTCACAAAGAATACGTCAACACTGCCCCGCCGCACCTCCCATTATTATAATGCTCGGCCAAATGTTACCTTATTATCATAAAGAGTAATTAAAGCAATTAGTGTGGAGCGTGGAGCATCACTATTACCCCCTTCCCCCTCCCTCCTCCCGCCGACTACATAAAATCTACACTTTTATTGTCTCTCTGTTTCTCTCTTATAGCGTGTACTCACCTAATTGTACTCGCCTAGTTTTGGTTGCAGGGGTCGATTCACAGCTCCTGGCCCCGCCTGTTCACTGGTGTGAAAAGGAAGGTCCAGGAGATCTAAGGCATTTGTCTTAGTGACGAGTGCCTTAGACAAAATGATAACTAACACACACACACACACACTCTCTCTCTCTCTCTCTCTCTCTCTCTCTCTCTCTCTCTCTCTCTCTCTCTCTCTCTCTCTCTCTCTCTCTCATTCCATCACACATTGAATTACTCTTTTATGATGAACGTGATAAGTTAGACAAAGAAATTACCCTGGAGGAAAATGCGGGATATAACTTTGATATGGCTGTGACTAGTATTAGGAGTAATATAGAAGTAAATAAGGAAACCGAATGTTAAAGGAACGCAGTTACAAGCCTGAGTAGATTTATCACTGACGTAGATAACATAAATGTAGATAAGTGCGTTTATGGAGCAGTTTGGACTGATGTTGTAGTAGCCAGGCTTAGGCTTGGTTACAAGTAATGACAGATGTACCAGGCTTAGGCTTGGTTACAAGTACTGACAGATGTAACCAGGCTTAGGCTTGGTTACAAGTAATGACAGATGTACCAGGCTTAGGCTTGGTTACAAGTACTGACAGATGTAACCAGGCTTAGGCTTGGTTACAAGTACTGACAGATGTACCAGGCTTAGGCTTGGTTACAAGTACTGACAGATGTAACCAGGCTTAGGCTTGGTTACAAGTACTGACAGATGTTCCAGGCTTAGGCTTGGTTACAAGTACTGACAGATGTACCAGGCTTAGGCTTGGTTACAAGTACTGACAGATGTACCAGGCTTAGGCTTGGTTACAAGTACTGACAGATGTAACCAGGCTTAGGCTTGGTTACAAGTAATGACAGATGTACCAGGCTTAGGCTTGGTTACAAGTAATGACAGATGTACCAGGCTTAGGCTTGGTTACAAGTAATGACAGATGTACCAGGCTTAGGCTTGGTTACAAGTACTGACAGATGTAACCAGGCTTAGGCTTGGTTACAAGTAATGACAGATGTAACCAGGCTTAGGCGTGGTTACAAGTAATGACAGATGTACCAGGCTTAGGCTTGGTTACAAGTACTGACAGATGTAACCAGGCTTAGGCTTGGTTACAAGTAATGACAGATATACCAGGCTTAGGCTTGGTTACAAGTACTGACAGATGTAACCAGGCTTAGGCTTGGTTACAAGTACTGACAGATGTACCAGGCTTAGGCTTGGTTACAAGTACTGACAGATGTAACCACGCTTAGGCTTGGTTACAAGTACTGACAGATGTTCCAGGCTTAGGCTTGGTTACAAGTACTGACAGATGTACCAGGCTTAGGCTTGGTTACAAGTACTGACAGATGTACCAGGCTTAGGCTTGGTTACAAGTACTGACAGATGTAACCAGGCTTAGGCTTGGTTACAAGTAATGACAGATGTACCAGGCTTAGGCTTGGTTACAAGTAATGACAGATGTACCAGGCTTAGGCTTGGTTACAAGTAATGACAGATGTACCAGGCTTAGGCTTGGTTACAAGTACTGACAGATGTAACCAGGCTTAGGCTTGGTTACAAGTAATGACAGATGTAACCAGGCTTAGGCTTGGTTACAAGTAATGACAGATGTACCAGGCTTAGGCTTGGTTACAAGTAATGACAGATGTAACCAGGCTTAGGCTTGGTTACAAGTAATGACAGATGTAACCAGGCTTAGGCTTGGTTACAAGTACTGACAGATGTACCAGGCTTAGGCTTGGTTACAAGTACTGACAGATGTAACCAGGCTTAGGCTTGGTTACAAGTACTGACAGATGTTCCAGGCTTAGGCTTGGTTACAAGTACTGACAGATGTACCAGGCTTAGGCTTGGTTACAAGTACTGACAGATGTACCAGGCTTAGGCTTGGTTACAAGTACTGACAGATGTAACCAGGCTTAGGCTTGGTTACAAGTAATGACAGATGTACCAGGCTTAGGCTTGGTTACAAGTAATGACAGATGTACCAGGCTTAGGCTTGGTTACAAGTAATGACAGATGTACCAGGCTTAGGCTTGGTTACAAGTACTGACAGATGTAACCAGGCTTAGGCTTGGTTACAAGTAATGACAGATGTAACCAGGCTTAGGCTTGGTTACAAGTAATGACAGATGTACCAGGCTTAGGCTTGGTTACAAGTAATGACAGATGTAACCAGGCTTAGGCTTGGTTACAAGTAATGACAGATGTAACCAGGCTTAGGCTTGGTTACAAGTACTGACAGATGTACCAGGCTTAGGCTTGGTTACAAGTACTGACAGATGTTCCAGGCTTAGGCTTGGTTACAAGTACTGACAGATGTAACCAGGCTTAGGCTTGGTTACAAGTACTGACAGATGTACCAGGCTTAGGCTTGGTTACAAGTACTGACAGATGTAACCAGGCTTAGGCTTGGTTACAAGTACTGACAGATGTACCAGGCTTAGGCTTGGTTACAAGTAATGACAGATGTACCAGGCTTAGGCTTGGTTACAAGTACTGACAGATGTAACCAGGCTTAGGCTTGGTTACAAGTACTGACAGATGTACCAGGCTTAGGCTTTGTTACTAGTACTGGCAGATGTAACCAGGCATAGGCTTGGTTACAAATAATGACAGATGTAACCAGGCTTAGGCTTGGTTACAAGAACTTCTGGCAGTTGGTAGGCACGCAAATGATGTTCAATGTTCAAACTAAATGCAAATTAGGTGGTCAGTCTTATGGTCACACTCTTGAACACTATGTGCTTCACTGTCCATTTTTTGAGTAATATGGAGATAGTATGATAACCCATGTGATATGTCGAGATATTAATGAAAACAATATACCAGACATATTGAGCAAATGTCCTAAATTTTCTCTCTCTCTCTCTCTCTGTCTTTCTCTCTCATAATAAAATAAGTTATTCTTCTGATGTTTTCGTCTAGACTTGTTGACTACTTGGAAAATAGCGTAATTTGAGTCTTCCGACGAGTCTGTGTGAGCAGCGACCCCCTCCTGTGTCCCTTCCTTCCCTAGTTTCCCTGCCGGAGCGGGGCAACTGCTGGTGCTGCTACTGCTGCTGCTACTGCTACAGTTGTTTCCCTGCCGGAGCGGGGCAGCTGCTACTGCTGCTGTTTCCCTGCCGGAGCGGGGCAGATGCTGCTGCTACTGTTTCCCTGCCGGATCGGGGCAGCGGCTGCTGCTACTGCTGTTTCCCTGCCGGAGTGGGGCAGCGGCTGCTGCTGCTGCTGCTGTTTCCCTGCCGGATCAGGGCAGCGGCTGCTGCTACTGCTGTTTTCCTGCTGGATCGGGGCAGCGGCTGCTGGTGCTGCTACTACTACTATTGTTTCCCTGCCTGAGCGGGGCAGCGGCTGCTGCTGCTGCTGCTATTGTTGTTTTTTCCGCTGGATTTTTTCTGATGGATAATTCTGGTTAATCTTATACTCCGTTTCAGTCTTCCATAGCTGAACAACTGAAACTGAGACTTGATTTTATATCTGCTTGAAGTTTTGTTATCTCTTCGATGAATGTCACTCTTGTACAAGAATGTTATGTATTGCCGATAAGATGAAAATTGAGACCATTGTATACCATTCTTGTACAACATGACAGACACTGCAGCATCATGGAATCTTGGTTCAGAGGGCATCTACATGACCTTCACGGCTACTACAACTACTGCTACAACTTACCCATTCCTTTGGGTATGGCCTACTTCCACTGGGGAATCTCGCTTACCAGTGACTATGCCCTTGTCTGCTACCCGTCCCTTTCCACCTGACGATTAGTATATAAGCGCCAGCCTTCTTGCCCGTGATCCAGAATCTTCACGACTACGGTGCTCTTCACACCAACTCCAAGGCTAAGGGACTGATTTGTTTGCTGTTACTCTCTTGGTTCTGGTTTTTTAGGATGTTAAATATTTATCTGGCCATATTTCCGGTTATTCCATTTTGGCACGCATTTTGTGCCCTGTCACTCCATAGTTGGATTTGTCGAAGGCTTTTTTCAGAATTGGTGTACACTACGTCAGCATTTACTTTGCCTTCCGGCTCATCCAAACCATGTCGTAATGGTCCACCAATTGTGAAAGGCAGGCATGACCTGTTCTAAACCTGGGTGTGAAATTGTCGTGATGCCATGGTAATCTTAGGACCCGTTTAAGAATTTTCATAATGTGTCTGTAGCTTCCCGCGATTGTTATACTGCCAACCCTTGTGGAGAGGAGAAGTATAGGAGGTTATTTAATGGCTGTGGGACAACAACTGTGTCCAGGCTGTTTCACTAAAAAGAATATTAAAGGCATGACGTAGTGGTTTCTAGCAGTTTTTGATGATTACGGAGTCCTGCGAGTCTGGACCTGAGGCAGAATGCGTGGGCATGCTATCACTGGCGTCTTCCAAGTTAACTTGAGGTACAGCTAATTCAGAATTTGTGGAAATGTGTATAAATAAGAATGTTGTAAATTAATAAGAGGCATCAACTTGAAAAGGAATACCAGCTGTTAACATTTGTATTTGTTAGTAGCGGCCAGGGTGAGGAATGAGGCCACCTGGTGGCCAGAGTGAGGAATGAGGCCAGCTGGTGGCCAGGCATAAGGAATGAAGTCAGCTGTTGGCCAGGTATGAGAAATGAGGCCAGCTGGTGGATTGATGTATAATTGAAGGAGCGCTGAAGCAGACCACGCACTTGGCAACACCTCTATTGATCTACTACTGCTACTGTGGCTGCCTTTTACTGCTGTTAACACTACTGCTCTTACTGCTGCTGCTGCTGCTCTGTTTTTTACTCCTCTTAATACTCTTACTGCTAGTGCTGTTTTTACATTACTGCTACTACTGTTGCGATGGCTACCTATTACTATTAAAATTCCTATTTCTCTTACCACTACCGTTATTTTTGCCGTATTGCTGTGGCTGCCTTTTACTGCTGTTAATAATTCTGCTGCTATCACTACTGTGTTGCTCCTGTTGTGGCTACCTTTTAATGTTGTTCTGCTTCTGCTGTTACTATTGCCGCTGATGTTACTGTGCTGCCGCTGTTACAGCCATGTTGCTGCCTTTATGTACCTTCATCTTTTATGTAACTTCAGCAGTAGAATTGTTTAGTGGGTTCAAAGCAGGTTTGTCCAAGTATTGTACTGCGTACACAAATAACCCGCACATAAGAAGCTTACGACGACGTTTCGGTCCGACTTGGACCATTTACAAAGTCACACTAACATAGAGTGAGGGAGCCAGTATATCTAAGCGAGGAGGGCAGACCAAGAGAGGAAGAAAAAGTAGTTGTGTGTGTGTATATATATATATATATATATATATATATATATATATATATATATATACCAAACTCCGGCAGGCCAGGACTCGACCCTACGAACGTTGTACTGCACAGGAGGTGGTTGAAATTAATCCTTGAGATACCATTTCCTCGAGTGTCCTCCGACGAAGGTAAAAACACACAGCTCTCTGCTGCGTGCTTGGTTCTTGTAGGATCAGTGGCTGAGTGGTAAAGGTGATGCGTATGTTGTGTTGTCTCACGAGGCGGTACAACGTTCGTAGGGTCGAGTCCTGGCCTGCCGGAGTTTGGTAAATGAATTAATATCACTTGTTTCGTAACTTCATTGCTATATATATATATATATATATATATATATATATATATATATATATATATATATATATATATATATATATATATAATGTCGTGCCGAATATATAAAACTGGTCAATTAGCAAGAACTCATTTAAAATTAAGTCCTTTCTAAAATTTTCTCTTATACGTTTAAAGATATATATTTTTCATTGATGTTAATGTAAAAATTTATAATTTTGCACCAAAAGAATCTTAGAAAACTTACCTAACCTTATTATAACAAGAACAATTTATTTTAGCCTAACCCAACTAAATATATTTTAGATACGTTTACAATAATTTAATACTAAGTAAACACAGTGAAATATATTTTTTTCGTTAGGTTCAGAATGATTTTGGCGAAATTATTGCATACACAAATTTTCACTCGTCTTATATGGCAAGATGAGCGTTGCTATTTAAGCCAAAATCGCAAGTTCTGCCTATTCGGCACGACATAGGAGAGGAGAGTTATTAAATGGAGAGTTAGAGGTATTGGGAAGATGGAAGGAATATTTTGAGGAATTGTTAAATGTTGATGAAGATAGGGAAGCTGTGATTTCGTGTATAGGGCAAGGAGGAATAACATCTTGTAGGAGTGAGGAAGAGCCAGTTGTGAGTGTGGGGGAAGTTCGTGAGGCAGTAGGTAAAATGAAAGGGGGTAAGGCAGCCGGGATTGATGGGATAAAGATAGAAATGTTAAAAGCAGGTGGGGATATAGTTTTGGAGTGGTTGGTGCAATTATTTAATAAATGTATGGAAGAGGGTAAGGTACCTAGGGATTGGCAGAGAGCATGCATAGTTCCTTTGTATAAAGGCAAAGGGGATAAAAGAGAGTGCAAAAATTATAGGGGGATAAGTCTGTTGAGTGTACCTGGTAAAGTGTATGGTAGAGTTATAATTGAAAGAATTAAGAGTAAGACGGAGAATAGGATAGCAGATGAACAAGGAGGCTTTAGGAAAGGTAGGGGGTGTGTGGACCAGGTGTTTACAGTGAAACATATAAGTGAACAGTATTTAGATAAGGCTAAAGAGGTCTTTGTGGCATTTATGGATTTGGAAAAGGCGTATGACAGGGTGGATAGGGGGGCAATGTGGCAGATGTTGCAAGTGTATGGTGTAGGAGGTAGGTTACTGAAAGCAGTGAAGAGTTTTTACGAGGATAGTGAGGCTCAAGTTAGAGTATGTAGGAAAGAGGGAAATTTTTTCCCAGTAAAAGTAGGCCTTAGACAAGGATGTGTGATGTCACCGTGGTTGTTTAATATATTTATAGATGGGGTTGTAAGAGAAGTAAATGCGAGGGTCTTGGCAAGAGGCGTGGAGTTAAAAGATAAAGAATCACACACAAAGTGGGAGTTGTCACAGCTGCTCTTTGCTGATGACACTGTGCTCTTGGGAGATTCTGAAGAGAAGTTGCAGAGATTGGTGGATGAATTTGGTAGGGTGTGCAAAAGAAGAAAATTAAAGGTGAATACAGGAAAGAGTAAGGTTATGAGGATAACAAAAAGATTAGGTGATGAAAGATTGAATATCAGATTGGAGGGAGAGAGTATGGAGGAGGTGAACGTATTCAGATATTTGGGAGTGGACGTGTCAGCGGATGGGTCTATGAAAGATGAGGTGAATCATAGAATTGATGAGGGAAAAAGAGTGAGTGGTGCACTTAGGAGTCTGTGGAGACAAAGAACTTTGTCCTTGGAGGCAAAGAGGGGAATGTATGAGAGTATAGTTTTACCAACGCTCTTATATGGGTGTGAAGCGTGGGTGATGAATGTTGCAGCGAGGAGAAGGCTGGAGGCAGTGGAGATGTCATGTCTGAGGGCAATGTGTGGTGTGAATATAATGCAGAGAATTCGTAGTTTGGAAGTTAGGAGGAGGTGCGGGATTACCAAAACTGTTGTCCAGAGGGCTGAGGAAGGGTTGTTGAGGTGGTTCGGACATGTAGAGAGAATGGAGCGAAACAGAATGACTTCAAGAGTGTATCAGTCTGTAGTGGAAGGAAGGCGGGGTAGGGGTCGGCCTAGGAAGGGTTGGAGGGAGGGGGTAAAGGAGGTTTTGTGTGCGAGGGGCTTGGACTTCCAGCAGGCATGCGTGAGCGTGTTTGATAGGAGTGAATGGAGACAAATGGTTTTTAATACTTGACGTGCTGTTGGAGTGTGAGCAAAGTAACATTTATGAAGGGATTCAGGGAAACCGGCAGGCCGGACTTGAGTCCTGGAGATGGGAAGTACAGTGCCTGCACTCTGAAGGAGGGGTGTTAATGTTGCAGTTTAAAAACTGTAGTGTAAAGCACCCTTCTGGCAAGACAGTGATGGAGTGAATGATGGTGAAAGTTTTTCTTTTTCGGGCCACCCTGCCTTGGTGGGAATCGGCCGGTGTGATAATAATAATAAATAAATACATATATATATATATATATATATATATATATATATATATATATATATATATATATATATATATATATATATATATATATATTGTGTTAGTGTGACTTTGTAAATGGTCCAAGTCGGACCGAAACGTCGTCATAAGCTTCTTTCTCTTATGTGCGGGTTATTTGTGTATTGTTGCAGTTGTGGTATTGTGTCTTTTTATTCGTTATACCGCGTATGTTTAGCTCAGCTAGCTAGCATTCTATTAGTTTTGTTAAGAGGTTTCTCCTCTTTGATCTCGTGTAATATTTTCTAATTATAACCTTAATTTTTAAAGGAATGGAGCGGTAAGCCAGCGGAAGGCCTCGGTCAAACGACTAAAAGCTCCAGCTAGAGGTCAGCATATGACTAAGACCCCTGTCAGGAAAAACTTGTTCAGTTTCCTGACCAACCTTACCTAACCTAACATTTTCTAACAAAAACAGTTCACATTATTAACTGAGATTTAAAAGCTGGCTTTATTAAATTCACGTTTAAAAATTCACAGGACCCTTATTTGCATTGAGGTGTCTGAGCTTATTTGAAAGCTTACGCTAGCTAGCCTGTGTAACTCTTGAAAAATATGGAGACAACATTGAGAAAGTCTCTACACAGCATTGAAAAATTCATTACCAAGTCATGAGTGTCTTAAGAAATATTTGAGAAGATGTCTAGAAAATTCTACAGTTAAATGGTGTGTTATTTATATTGTATTGCGAGCTACTGGCACCAATAACCTAGCTGATAACTTACAGAACTATTAACAGGTAGGCCACACATTACTCTCCAGTGTAGGTGGATAGTACGATAACCTATGTGATATGTTGTGGTATCTTTTTAATGAAAACATACCTGACATATTTAGTAAATATCATTGATTTGTTTACAGCAGATAAGTCAACTGTAGATATAAATCTAGATGTACTCCAGTTAACCCATTTGGGGCCTAGTTTCTAGGTCTTTTGTGTATCAGATATTCTTGCAATGCTCTCCACACGATGGATGTGTGGTGCACAATAAACTAGCCGCTTCGACGGCAAAATCAAATCTAATTTAATCTTGATAGAACCTTCCAGTCTCACTGCTACTTGATAGAAACTTACAATCTCACTGTTACTTTTCAGAACCTTATAATATCACTGCTACCTGACAGAACCTTACAATCTGTTACTTGGCAGAACCTTATAATCTCACTGTTACTTGGCAGAACCTTATAATCTCACTGCTACTTGACAGAACTTTACACTCTCACTGCTACTTGACAACCTTACAGTCTCAATGCTACTTGACACAAACTTGTTCTCACTGCTACTTGACACAACCTTGTTTTCACTGCTACTTGACACAACCTTGTTTTCACTGCTACTTGACACAACCTTGTTTTCACTGCTACTTGACACAACCTTGTTTTCACTGCTACTTGACACAAACTTGTTTTCACTGCTCCAACATTTAATTTTATTTTTTTAAATATACGTTAATGCTAACATTTAAGAGTAAAGCAGTAATAATGACTCTTGTGTAACTTAAGCTTCTTGAACGTCGTTATAAATGATAACGCAGCTGAGAAATGTACATTCATATGTTTGTAGATGAATGTTTCACAGAACCGACATGTTGATAAATTAGACACATGTGCAACTCTTGGGTATCTTTATTGAGGAAACGTTTCGCCACACAGTGGCTTCATCAGTCCATACGTAGGAGAAACTTGAAGAACAGGAGGAGAATGAGGTAATCAGTCCCTCAACCTTGAGTCGATGTGTTCAGTCCATCAATCTTGAATAGATTGATGGACTGAACACATCGACTCAAGATTGATGGACTGACCACATCGACTCAAGGTTGAGGGACTGATTACCTCATTCTCCTCCTGTTCAAGTTTCTCCTACGTATGGACTGATGAAGCCACTGTGTGGCGAAACGTTTCCTCAATAAAGATACCCAAGAGTTGCACATGTGTCTAATTTATCTACATTCATATATAAATAATTTTTATTTTATTATGTAGTATTTTATTATCCGTTTTTTAATCATTGTTATTTTTTTGTTACCATTATCGTCTATTTTTTTAATTTTTATATTGTAATTATTTTATTATTTTACCTATAATTATGATTTTTATTTTTTATCTATTATTATTTTATCACTTATTATCGTTAATATTTTTAGTATGATTATCATTATATTATCATTTATTATTATTTGCAAATGCAAGTACTTAATTATTACGCGATTCATCATACTAATTTATGTATCTTATCTACTTATATCTGTATTTTAATATGAAAAGTGAGGTTGTATTTTGTGTGTTGGTAACTGGTGTGTCACGCCACCTCTGTATGTTTGAGTGATCATCCAGGCTGTTGCTGCATGCAGTCTTTCCTACGGAGGAACCTCATATATGCCATCTGAGCTCTCAGGTTTCCACAGAGAGAGAGAGAGAGAGAGAGAGAGAGAGAGAGAGAAACAGAGACAGACAGGGAGATTGTTACCTGACTTTAAATACAATTTTCTGTTTTGCTTGGTATTTCCCACAAGGTCAATTTCCATTCAGTGTTATGTAAGTCGTGGGAGAGAAGGATGGTAGGAGAGAGAGAGAGAGAGAGAGATGGCAGTGGGGTGAGCTGGAAAGAGGGAAGGACGTATGCAAGGAAATATGGGAAGGAAAGATTAAGGACAGAAACGACGGAGGAAATAGAGGAGGAAGAGAAGGAAAGACAAATGAAAGGTGGAGAAGAAATGCGAGAGGAAAGGTAAATGGAAAGAGAGAAGAATGGATGAAGGAAAAAGAAGCAGGGATGAACGGAATAATGGAGGAAGCAGTAGCAAGGAAGAAGGAAATAACGGAGGAAGCAGAAGCAGGGAGAAATGGAATAATGTGAGGAAAGTGTAGAAAGGTGGAATGGAATATTGGATGAAGGGAAACAGGGAGGATGAAACAGTTAAGATGGAGAAGCAGGGAAAGAGGGAGAGTGAAGTATGAGAAAGAGAGAGAGAGAGAGAGAGAGAGAGAGAGAGAGAGAGAGAGAGAGAGAGAGAGAGAGAGAGAGAGAAAAGAAATAAAGGAGGGAAGAGAAGCTGTGAAGGAGGGAATAGGAAAGAAAGGAGAATCAGGGAGAGGGAGAAGTGTTTGAGGTGCCGCCCTGGGGTTGGGTAGGGTATGTTTGGTGGCAGATAAATTATTTTAATGATTCGTGACTGGTGCCACTGCCAGCACTTCTCTCTCTCTGTCCACGAATCACTATAGTGCCCTCTTCATGCGATATATATATATATATTATATATATATATATATATATATATATATATATATATATATATATATATATATATATATATATATATATATATATATATATATATATATATATATATATATATATATATATATATATATATATATATATATATATATATATATATATATATATATATATATATATATATATATATATATATATATATATATATATATATATATATATATATATATATATATATATATATATATATATATATATATATATATATATATATATATATATATATATATATATATATATATATATATATATATATATATATATATATATATATATATATATATATATATATATATATATATATATATATATATATATATATATATATATATATATATATATATATATATATATATATATATATATATATATATATATATATATATATATATATATATATATATATATATATATATATATATATATATATATATATATATATATATATATATATATATATATATATATATATATATATATATATATATATATATATATATATATATATATATATATATATATATATATATATATATATATATATATATATATATATATATATATATATATATATATATATATATATATATATATATATATATATATATATATATATATATATATATATATATATCACGAACAAACGATACAAGATGCAGATCGACAGGGAGAATTAAATGATAGCTCTAGGCCTTTCGTGTTGCAATCAACACATCAGGAGCTTACAGTGTTGCAGAAAAGGGGAGGAGGTCCAAGGAAATACGATCACAGGAAGCGCCTGTGTTGATTGCAACACGAAAGCCTTAGAGCTATCATTCACCTCCCCCCGTGGATCTGGGTGTCGCAGATAATAGGGGCAGAAATCGTGATTCATTAAGCCAGGCGACGTTTCTTCTATCTTCAGTTATCCAGTTTTGATGAACCTGTGCTCACTGTAGCTTCAGTTTTCTATTCTTATCTGACGGGACTGGAACTCAGTGTGGTCTTCTGCTGAAACCCATCCATCTCGAGGTTCGACGTGTGGTGCGTTCTGAGATACTCTTCTGCAAAACACTGTTGTAACGCATGATGCTGGAAGGTCTGGTTCAATCTCACTTGGTGAGGGAAAGTCTGGTTCAATCTCCTTTATTGCTGGGAATTCTGGTTCAGTCTCCCGTTGTGCTGGGAGGTCGGGTTCAATCTCCATTGGTACTGAGAGGTCTGGTTCAGTCTCCCGTGGTGCTGGGAGGTCTGGTTCAATCTCCCGTGGTGCTTGGAGGTCTGGTTCAATCTCCCCGTTGAGTTACTGTCGCCTCCCTGTCAGCTTGAACCAGTCTGGCCATTCTCCTCTGACCCCTCTAATTAACAAGGCGTTTTTTCCCACATAACTGTCGCTCACTGGCTGTCTTGTGTTTTTCACACCATTTTGTGTAAACTCTTACAGACTGTTGTACGTGAAATTCCCAGAAGATCAGCAGTTCTTGAGATATTTAAACCAACGCGTTCACGGTCAAGGTTACTTAGATCACATTTCTTACCCATTCTGAATAGCAACTGAACCTCTTGACTATGTGCGTGCTTTGAGGTGCTGCCATGTGATTGGCTGATTATATATTTGCATTAACAAACAGGTGGCTATTAGTGAATGAAAGTTCTCGCGCCGTTTTCGTCATATTTCGTAACTGCAGCGGAGGGGAGGACTTGAACTTAATATTCCGTTGTGGTTCGTGTTTACAATTGAATGTATGTAGAAGTGTGTTGATTGTCTGTTAGACGCACTGCCACGATAGACTTATCTATACACGGCTCTGTTGTCGTACCCGACAGCCTGGCGCCCCTGTCGTATCCCGCGGCATAGTCGCAACCTTGGCAGCCCACAGGACACCTTCCCCTCCCACCTTGGGCGGCAGGAGGGCCGCTGGGGTGTGGAGTGAGTTGTGTGGATGGTAGAAGGGTAAAAACAAAAGTAGTGGGTACCGCAGTAGCTCTGATGATGGCCGCCATGGAACCACTGGTGCTGTTTGTAGTGCACCACACGAGTGGAGGGGAGAGAGAGAGAGAGAGAGAGAGAGAGAGAGAGAGAGAGAGAGAGAGAGAGAGAGAGAGAGAGAGAGAGAGAGAGAGAGAGAGAGAGAGAGAGAGAGAGAGTGAGTCAGTCAGTCAGTCAGTCAGTCAGTCATAGATACAAATGCACGCACACGCGCGCACGCACACGCACACACACACACACACACACACACACACACACACACACACACACACACACACACACACACACACACACACACACACACACACACACACACACCAAACATTCTGCTTTGATTCATCGAGGAGGTGACAAGGATGCAAGGTACTAGGTCAGCGTTTTTTTTTTTTGTGCTGGGGGCAGTGACGGGATGGAGCGCTGTAGCGTCTGGCAGATTACTTTTGACTCTAGAGAGAGTCACACTGACGCCAGGATAACCAGCAAAGGACACTGATCTGTGCGTTAAACACACACACACACACACTAAAACACACACACACACACACACACACACACACACACACACACACACACACACACGTGCTCATATACAACAGGCCTAGTGTCTAATCGACATGTGCCTAGGACAAAATAGTAACTAACACACACACACACACACACACACACACACACACACACACACACACACACACACACACACACACACATGCATACACAGGATGGTAAGAGTAATAAGTGACTGATGTTGACCAAGGCAATGTTTATCACACGGTGTGAGCTAGCGTGTAGTTGCTATACCACGTATTGAACACATTGTTTATCACACGGTGTGAGGTAGCATGTAGTTGCTACGCCACGTGTTGATCACACGGTGTGAGCACACGGTGAGTGCAGTGTGCACTTGCACTTTCTTTTTACACTCAACAATTTATTGACACAGCTTGTCGCTTCCGGTTGAAAGCTGTCGAGTGCTGATCATCTCTCGAGTGAAACTTGCATATAGATTTTAAGAATTTATTTTTTTTAATGCTTTCGCAGCCTGACCTTAGGCAAGACTTGTTTGCTGACTCCTTGATGCCAGCGCCCCACAGCACTGCACTGCCATCACAGCCTAGCTGATCTGCCACATGTTGCTGGTATTGTTCCAGTGTCCTCTTGAAACTTTTATATTGCCACTTAGGAATATATTCAAGCATTTATTTGAATGCTTGAATGCTGAATTTAATATTATTATTGTTATTATTGGTTTTTATTATTATTGGTATTGTTTATTATTATTGGTATTATTATTATTATTATTATTATTATTATTATTATTATTATTATTATTGGCATTGTTCATTATTATTATTGGTATTGTTTATTATTGGTATTATTGTTGGAATTATTATAATTATTATTGTTATTATTATTATTACTACTACTATTACACATCGGCCGTTTCCCACCAAGGCAGGGTGACCTGAAAAAAAGAAACACTTTCATCATCACTCACACCATCAGTGTGTTGCCTGAGGCAAGAACCCGTATGGTCAAACATCGCCTTGGAAATGACCGATAAAGAGTTTTTTTTTTATCCCTGGCATGGGGGGCGAGTATCTCCAGTTCCTTGGATGCAGAGCCCTTCACTGATATGAAGGCACACCTCGGCCTTCCCCTGTGTCTTATCGATGGCTAGACCTTGGTCTAACCTTGTCTAACATGTCTAGACTGGGGTCTAACCTTGTCTGACATGTCTAGACTAGGGTCTAACCTTGTCTAACATGTCTTGTCGATGGCCAGACTGGGGTCTAACCTTGTCTAACATGTCTCATTAGGTTTTATCGCTGAAAAAAATTAGATTATCTGAAATTTGATTCCTTGACAGGTAAGGTGGTAGTTGTTGTGGTAGTGATAGTCGTAGTTGTGGTGATAGTTGTGATGGTAGTTGTGGTGGTGATAGTTGTGGTGGCGATAGTTGTGAGGGTAGTTGTGTTGGCACTTGTAATGATGGTAGTTGTTGCTCTGGTGGTGGTGATAGTTATGATGGTGGTAGTTGTGATGTTAATTGTGGTGGCACTTGTGATGGTGGTAGTTGTAGTGGCACTTGTGGTGGTGATAATTGTGATGGTGGTAGATGTGGTGGCACTTGTGGTGATAATTGTGATGGTAGTTATGGTGTGGTGATAGTTGTGATGGTAGTTGTAGTGATACTTATGGTGGTAGTTGTGATGATGGTAGTTGTGGTGACACTTGTGATGTTATGTTTGTGGTAATAGTGATTGCGATCATTATGGCAGTAATTGTGGGGAGGATATTTATAGCAAATGTGTCACTGGTATGATAGTTGATAACTGGGATTGTGGTAGTTGTAGTAGTTGTGGTAGTGATGGAGTTCCTCATCATTTTTCGAAAGTTATGACAGGTCGTCGTTGCCAGAGAACAACTTGAGTTTTTTTTAAAATTAGTGTGTTAGCTGAACACAATATTAAAACACCTAGCAATAACACTTAGCAGTAACATTAATGTGTCCTAACAACAACAATGTCGGAGATATTGTTGTTGCTAGGTCCCTCACAGTCCATCACAATTATCAACATCGCAACTGTCACCACAGATACCACCAGTACAACTGTCACATCTATCAGCATCAGTGCAGCTATCACCACAACCACCACCTTCTCTGGGAGGAAAATTACAAGTAACCTTATTTCTAACCGGTAAAAAACAATCACTGAAGTTGATGGATAAGACGAGGCCAGAATGTACCCTGAACGGTGGGTAGATTGTTATGTTTTTCACCGAGGCTTAAAACATTGATGCAGACTTGACGCTACTGCTGCTTCACCCTAACATAGACGCAGACTTGACGCTACTGCTGCTTCACCCTAACATTCGCTTTCTATTTCATAGGATTTAATAAAAGAAATACACACGAGCCGTCTCCCACCGAGGCAGTGACCCGATAAAAAAAGACACGAACATTTTTCTTCTTTATTGTCCTCTGTAGTATACTGCCCTCTGTAGTATACTGCCCTCTGTAGTATACTGCCCTCTGTAGTATACTGCCCTCTGTAGTATACTGCCCTCTGTAGTATACTGCCCTCTGTAGTATACTGCCCTCTGTAGTATACTGCCCTCTGTAGTATACTGTCCTCTGTAGTATACTGCCCTCTGTAGTATACTGTCCTCTGTAGTATACTGTCCTCTGTAGTATACTGCCCTCTGTAGTATACTGTCCTCTGTAGTATACTGCCCTCTGTAGTATACTGCCCTCTGTAGTATACTGTCCTCTGTAGTATACTGCCCTCTGTAGTATGCTGCTCTCTGTAGTATGCTGCTCTCTGTAGTATACTGCCCTCTGTAGTATACTGCCCTCTGTAGTATACTGCCCTCTGTAGTATACTGCCCTCTGTAGTATGCTGCTCTGTAGTATACTGCCCTCTGTAGTATACTGTCCACTGTAGTATACTGCCCTCTGTAGTATACTGCCCTCTGTAGTATGCTGCCCTCTGTAGTATGCTGCCCTCTGTAGTATACTGCCCTCTGTAGTATGCTGCCCACTGTAGTATAATGCCCTCTGTAGTATACTGCCCTCTGTAGTATACTGCTCTCTGTAGTATGCTGCTCTCTGTAGTATGCTGCTTTCTGTCGTATACTGCCCTCCGTAGTATACTGTCCTCTGTATTATACTGCCCTCTGTAGTATGCTGCCCTCTGTAGTATACTGCCCTCTGTAGTATACTGCCCACTGTAGTATGCTGCTCTCTGTAGTATGCTGCTTTCTGTCGTATACTGCCCTCCGTAGTATACTGTCCTCTGTATTATACTGCCCTCTGTAGTATGCTGCCCTCTGTAGTATACTGCCCTCTGTAGTATACTGCCCACTGTAGTATGCTGCTCTCTGTAGTATGCTGCTCTCTGTAGTATACTGCCCTCTGTAGTATGCTGCTCTCTGTAGTATGCTGCTCTCTGTAGTATACTGCCCTCTGTAGTATGCTGCTCTCTGTAGTATGCTGCTCTCTAGAATACTGCCCTCTGTAGTATGCTGCTCTCTGTAGTATACTGCCCTCTGTAGTATACTGCCCAATGTAGTATACTGCCCAATGTAGTATACTGCCCTCTGTAGTATACTGCCCAATGTAGTATAATGCCCTCTGAAGCATACTGCCCAATGTAGCATACTGCCCTCTGTAGCATACTGCCCTCTAGTATACTGCTTTCTGTAATATGCTGCTCTCTGCAGCATACTGCCCTCTGTAGTATACTGCCCTCTGTAGTATACTGCCCTCTGTAGTATACTGCCCTCTGTAGTATGCTGCTCTCTGTAGTATACTGCCCTCTGTAGTATACTGCCCTCTGTAGTATACTGCCCTCTGTAGTATAATGCCCTCTGTAGTATGCTGCTCTCTGTAGTATGCTGCTCTCTGTAGTATACTGCCCTCTGTAGTATGCTGCTCTGTAGTATACTGCCCTCTGTAGTATACTGCCCAGTGTAGTATACTGCCCTCTGTAGTATACTGCCCTCTGTAGTGTACTGCCCAATGTAGTATACTGCTCTCTGTAGCATACTGCCCTCTGTAGTATACTGCTTTCTGTAGTATGCTGCTCTCTGCAGCATACTGCCCTCTGTAATATACTGCCCTCTAGTATACTGCCCTCTGTAGTATGCTGCTCTCTGTAGTATACTGCCCTCTGTAGTATACTGCCCTCTGTAGTATACTGCCCTCTGTAGTATAATGCCCTCTGTAGTATGCTGCTCTCTGTAGTATGCTGCTCTCTGTAGTATACTGCCCTCTGTAGTATGCTGCTCTGTAGTATACTGCCCTCTGTAGTATACTGCCCAGTGTAGTATACTGCCCTCTGTAGTATACTGCCCTCTGTAGTGTACTGCCCAATGTAGTATACTGCTCTCTGTAGCATACTGCCCTCTGTAGTATACTGCTTTCTGTAGTATGCTGCTCTCTGCAGCATACTGCCCTCTGTAATATACTGCCCTCTAGTATACTGCCCTCTGTAGTATGCTGCTCTCTGTAGTATACTGCCCTCTGTAGTATACTGCCCTCTGTAGTATACTGCCCTCTGTAGTATACTGCCCTCTGTAGTATACTGCCCTCTGTAGTATACTGCCCTCTGTGGTATACTGCCCTCTGTAGTATACTGCCCTCTGTAGTATGCTGCTCTCTGTTGTATGCTGCTGTCTATAGTATACTGCCCTCTGTAGTATGCTGCTCTCTGTAGTATACCGCCCTCTGTAGTATACTGCCCTCTGTAGTATACTGCCCTCTGTAGTATACTGCTCTCTGTAGCATACTGCCCTCTGTAGTATACTGCTTTCTGTAGTATGCTGCTCTCTGCAGCATACTGCCCTCTGTAGTATACTGCCCTCTGTAGTATACTGTTCTCTGTAGTATGCTGCCCTCTGTATTATGCTGCTCTGTAGTATACTGCCCTCTGTAGTATGCTGCTCTCTGTAGTATACTGCCCTCTGTAGTATGCTGCCATCTGTAGTATACTGCCCTCTGTAGTATACTGCCCACTGTAGTATACTGCCCTCTGTAGTATACTGCCCTCTGTAGTATACTGCCCTCTGTAGTATACTGCCCTCTGTAGTATGCTGCCCTCTGAAGTATACTGCCCTCTGTAGTATACTGCCCTCTGTAGTATACTGCCCTCTGTAGTATGCTGCCCTCTGTAGTATACTGCCCTCTGTAGTATGCTGCTCTCTGTAGTATGCTGCTCTCTGTAGTATACTGCCCTCTGTAGTATACTGTCCTCTGTAGTATACTGCCCTCTGTAGTATACTGCCTTCTGTAGTATGCTGCTCTGAAGTATGCTGCTCTCTAGTATACTGCCCTCTGTAGTATACTGTCCTCTGTAGTATA
This sequence comes from Cherax quadricarinatus, assembly GCF_038502225.1. Classification (NCBI taxonomy): domain Eukaryota; kingdom Metazoa; phylum Arthropoda; class Malacostraca; order Decapoda; family Parastacidae; genus Cherax; species Cherax quadricarinatus. The sequence goes on from NC_091341.1 coordinate 16,949,293, forward strand.
CTGCCCTCTGTAGTATGCTGCTCTCTGTAGTATGCTGCTCTCTGTAGTATGCTGCTCTCTGTAGTATGCTGTTCTCTGTAGTATACTGCCCTCTGTAGTATACTGCCCTCTGTAGTATACTGCCCTCTGTAGTATGTTGCCCTCTGTAGTATGCTGCTCTCTGTAGTATACTGCCCTCTGTAGTATACTGCCCAGTGTAGTATACTGCCCTCTGTAGTATACTGCCCTCTGTAGTGTACTGCCCAATGTAGTATACTGCTCTCTGTAGCATACTGCCCTCTGTAGTATACTGCTTTCTGTAGTATGCTGCTCTTTGCAGCATACTGCCCTCTGTAGTATACTGCCCTCTGTAGTATACTGCCCTCTGTAGTATACTGCCCTCTGTAGTATACTGCCCTCTGTATTATACTGCCCTCTGTAGTATACTGTTCTCTGTATTATGCTGCTCTCTGTAGTATACTGCCCTCTGTAGTATACTGCCCTCTGTAGTATACTGCCCTCTGTAGTATACTGCCCTCTGTAGTATGCTGCTCTCTGTAGTATACTGCCCTCTGTAGTATACTGCCCTCTGTAGTATGCTGCGCTCTGTAGTATGCTGCCCTCTGTAGTATACTGCCCTCTGTAGTATGTTGCTCTCTGTAGTGTACTGCCCTCTGTAGTATATAGCCCTCTGTAGTATACTGCCCAATGTAGTATACTGCTCTCTGTAGCATACTGCCCTCTGTAGTATACTGCCCAATGTAGTATGCTGCTCTCTGCAGCATACTTCCCTCTGTAGTATACTGCCCTCTGTAGTATACTGCCCTCTGTAGTATACTGCCCTCTGTAGTATGCTGCTCTCTGTAGTATACTGCCCTCTGTAGTATTCTGCCCTCTGTAGTATGCTGCTCTGTAGTATACTGCCCTCTGTAGTATGCTGCTCTCTGTAGCATACTGCCCTCTAGTATACTGCCCAATGTAGTATACTCCTCTCTGTAGCATATTGCCCTCTTTAATATACTGCTTTGTGTAGTATGCTGCTCTCTGCAACATACTACCCTCTGTAGTATACTGCCCTCTGTAGTATAATGCCCAATGTAGTATACTGCTCTCTGTAGCATACTGCCCTCTGTAGTATACTGCCCTCTCTAGTATGCTGCTCCCTGTAGTATACTGCCCTCTGTAGTATGCTGCTCTCTGCAGCATACTGCCCTCTGTAGTATGCTGCTCTCTGCAACATACTACCCTCTATAGTATACTGCCCTCTGTAGTATACTGCCCAATGTAGTATACTGCTCTCTGTAGCATACTGCCTTCTGTAGTATACTGCCCTCTAGTATGCTGCTCACTGTAGTATACTGCCCTCTGTAGTATGCTGCTCTCTGCAGCATACTGCCCTCTGTAGTATACTGCTGTCTGTAGCATACTGCCCTCTGTAGTATACTGCCCTCTGTAGTATGCTGCTCCCTGTAGTATACTGCCCTCTGTAGTATGCTGCTCCATGTAGTATACTGCCCTCTGTAGTATGCTGCTCCCTGTAGTATACTGCCCTCTGTAGTATACTGCCCTCTGTAGTGTACTGCCTTCTGTAGTATGCTGCACTCTGTAGTATGCTGCTCTCTGTAGTATGCTGCTTTTTGTAGCATACTGCCCTCTGTAGTATACTGCCCTCTGTAGTATGCTGCTCCCTGTAGTATGCTGCTCTTTGTAGCATACTGCCCTCTGTAGTATGCTGCTCCCTGTAGTATACTGCCCTCTGTAGTATGCTGCTCCCTGTAGTATACTGCCCTGTGTAGTATACTGCCCTCTGTAGTATACTGTCCTCTGTAGTATACTGCTCACTGTAGTATACTGCCCTCTGTAGTATACTGCCCTCTGTAGTATACTGCCCTCTGTAGTATGCTGCTCTCTGTAGTATGCTGCTCTCTGTAGTATGCTGCTCTTTGTAGCATACTGCCCTCTGTAGTATACTGCCCTCTGTGGTATACTGCCCTCTAGTATACTGCCCTCTGTAGTATGCTGCTCTCTATAGTATACTGCCCTCTGTAGTATGCTGCTCTCTGTGGTATACTGCCCTCTGTAGTATACTGCCCTCTGTAGTATACTGCCCAATGTAGTATACTGCCCTCTGTAGTATACTGCCCAATGTAGTATACTGCCCTCTGTAGTATACTGCCCAATGTAGTATACTGCTCTGTAGCATACTGCCCTCTGTAGTATACTGCTTTCTGTAGTATGCTGCTCTCTGCAGCATACTGCCCTCTGAAGTATACTTCCCTCTGTAGTATACTGCCCTCTGTAGTATGCTGCCCTCTGTATTATGCTGCTCTCTGTAGTATACTGCCCTCTGTAGTATACTGCCCTCTGTAGTATGCTGCTCTCTGTAGTATACTGCCCTCTGTAGTATGCTGCCCTCTGTAGTATACTGCCCACTGTAGTATACTGCCCTCTGTAGTATACTGCCCACTGTAGTATACTGCCCTCTGTAGTATACTGCCCTCTGTAGTATACTGCCCTCTAGTATACTGCCCTCTGTAGTATACTGCCCTCTGTAGTATGCTGCCCTCTGAAGCATACTGCCCTCTGTAGTATACTGCCCACTGTAGTATACTGCCCTCTGTAGTATACTGCCCTCTGTAGTATGCTGCCCTCTCTAGTATACTGCCCTCTGTAGTATGCTGCCCTCTGTAGTATACTGCCCTCTGTAGTATGCTTCTCTCTGTAGTATGCTGATCTCTGTAGTATACTGTCCTCTGTAGTATACTGTCCTCTGTAGTATACTGTCCTCTGTAGTATACTGCCCTCTGTAGTATGCTTCTCTGTAGTATGCTGCTCTCTATTATACTGCCCTCTGTAGTATACTGTCCTCTGTAGTATACTGCCCTCTGTAGTATACTGCCCTCTGTATTATACTGCCCTCTGTAGTATGCTGCTCTCTGTAGTATGCTGCTCTCTGTAGTATACTGCCCTCTGTAGTATACTGCTCACTGTAGTATACTGCCCTCTGTAGTATACTGCCCTCTGTAGTATGCTGCCCTCTGTAGTATGCTGCCCTCTGTAGTATACTGCCCTCTGTAGTATACTGCCCTCTGTAGTATGCTGCTCTCTGTAGTATGCTGCTCTCTGTAGTATACTCTGTAGTATACTGCCCTCTGTAGTATACTGTAGTATACTGCCCTCTGTAGTATACTGCTCTCTGTAGCATACTGCCCTCTGTAGTATACTGCCCTCTGTAGTATGCTGCTCTCTGTAGTAGTATACTGCCCTCTGTAGTATGCTGCTCTCTGTAGTATACTGCCCTCTGTAGTATACTTCCCAGTGTAGTATACTGCACTCTGTAGTATACTGCCCTCTGTAGTGTACTGCCTCAATGTAGTATACTGCTCTCTGTAGCATACTGCCCTCTGTAGTATACTGCCCTCTGTAGTATGCTGCTCTCTGTAGTATACTGCCCTCTGTATTATACTGCCCTCTGTAGTATACTGTTCTCTGTATTATGCTGCTCTCTGTAGTATACTGCCCTCTGTAGTATACTGCCCTCTGTAGTATACTGCCCTCTGTAGTATGCTGCTCTCTGTAGTATACTGCCCTCTGTAGTATGCTGCTCTCTGTAGTATACTGCCCTCTGTAGTATGCTGCTCTCTGTAGTGTACTGCCCTCTGTAGTATACTGCCCAATGTAGTATACTGCTCTCTGTAGCATACTGCCCTGTGTACTATACTGCTTTCTGTAGTATGCTGCTCTCTGCAGGATACTGCCCTCTGTAGTATACTGCCCTCTGTAGTATGCTGCTCTCTGTAGTATACTGCCCTCTGTAGTATTCTGCCCTCTGTAGTATGCTGCTCTGTAGTATACTGCCCTCTGTAGTATACTGCCCTCTGTAGTATACTGCCCTCTGTAGTATGCTGCTCTCTGTAGCATACTGCCCTCTAGTATACTGCCCAATGTAGTATACTGCTCTCTGTAGCATATTGCCCTCTTTAGTATACTGCTTTGTGTAGTATGCTGCTCTCTGCAACATACTACCCTCTGTAGTATACTGCCCTCTGTAGTATACTGCCCTCTGTAGTATGCTGCTCTCTGTAGCATACTGCCCTCTAGTATACTGCTCTCTGTAGCATATTGCCCTCTTTAGTATACTGCTTTGTGTAGTATGCTGCTCTCTGCAACATACTACCCTCTGTAGTACACTGCCCTCTGTAGTATACTGCCCTCTGTAGTAAACTGCCCAATGTAGTATACTGCTCTCTGTAGCATACTGCCCTCTGTAGTATACTGCCCTCTCTAGTATGCTGCTCCCTGTAGTACACTGCCCTCTGTAGTATGCTGCTCTCTGCAGCATACTGCCCTCTGTAGTATGCTGCTCTCTGCAACATACTACCCTCTGTAGTATACTGCCCTCTGTAGTATACTGCCCAATGTAGTATACTGCTCTCTAGCATACTGCCTTCTGTAGTATACTGCCCTCTCTAGTATGCTGCTCCCTGTAGTATACTGCCCTCTGTAGTATGCTGCTCTCTGCAGCATACTGCCCTCTGTAGTATACTGCGCTCTGTAGTATGCTGCTCCCTGTAGTGTACTGCCCTCTGTAGTATTCTGCTCCCTGTAGTATACTGCCCTCTGTAGTATGCTGCTCCCTGTAGTATACTGCCCTCTGTAGTATACTGCCCTCTGTAGTATACTGCCCTCTGTAGTATGCTGCTCTCTGTAATATGCTGCTCTCTGTAGTATGCTGCTTTTTGTAGCATACTGCCCTCTGTAGTATACTGCCCTCTGTAGTATGCTGCTCCCTGTAGTATGCTGCTTTTTGTAGCATACTGCCCTCTGTAGTATACTGCCCTCTGTAGTATACTGCCCTCTGTAGTATACTGCTCACTGTAGTATACTGCCCTCTGTAGTATACTGCCCTCTGTAGTATACTGCCCTCTCTAGTATGCTGCTCTCTGTAGTATGCTGCTCTTTGTAGCATACTGCCATCTGTAGTATACTGCCCTCTGTAGTATACTGCCCTCTGTAGTATGCTGCTCCCTGTAGTATGCTTCTCTCTAGTATATTGCCCTCTGTAGTATACTGCCCTCTGTAGTATACTGCCCTCTGTAGTATACTGCCCAATGTAGTATACTGCTCTCTGTAGCATATTGCCCTCTGTATTATACTGCTTTCTGTAGTATACTGCTCTCTGCAACATACTACCCTCTGTAGTATACTGCCCTCTGTAGTATACTGCCCAATGTAGTATACTGCCCAATGTAGTATACTGCTCTCTATAGCATACTGCCCTCTGTAGTATACTGCCCGCTCTAGTATGCTGCTCTTTGTAGTATACTGCCCTCTCTAGTTTGCTGCTCTCTGCAACATACTGCCCTCTGTAGTATACTGCTCTCTGTAGCATACTGCCCTCTGTAGTATACTGCCCTCTGTAGTATGCTGCTCCCTGTAGTATACTGCCCTCTGTAGTATGCTGCTCCCTGTAGTATACTGCCCTCTGTAGTATACTGCCCGCTCTAGTATGCTGCTCTTTGTAGTATACTGCCCTCTCTAGTTTGCTGCTCTCTGCAACATACTGCCCTCTGTAGTATACTGCCCTCTGTAGTATACTGCCCTCTGTAGTATACTGCCCTCTGTAGTATACTGCCCTCTGTAGTATACTGCCCTCTGTAGTATGCTGCTGTCTGTAGTATACTGCCCTCTGTAGTATGCTGCTCTCTGTAGTATACTGCCCTCTGTAGTATACTTCCCAGTGTAGTATACTGCCCTCTGTAGTATACTGCCCTCTGTAGTGTACTGCCCAATGTAGTATACTGCTCTCTGTAGCATACTGCCCTCTGTAGTATACTGCTTTCTGTAGTATGCTGCTCTCTGTAGTATGCTGCCCTCTGTAGTATACTGCCCTCTGTAGTATACTGCCCTCTGTAGTATGCTGCTCTCTGTAGTATGCTGCTCTCTGTAGTATACTGCCCTCTGTAGTATATTGTGTTCTGTAGTATACTGCCCTCTGTTGTATGCTGCTCTCTGTAGTATGCTGCTCTCTGTAGTATACTGCCCTCTGTAGTATACTGCCCACTGTAGTATACTGCCCACTGTAGTATACTGCCCTCTGTAGTATACTGCCCACTGTAGTATACTGCCCACTGTAGTATATTGCCCTCTGTAGTATACTTCCCACTGTAGTATACTGCCCACTGTAGTATACTGCCCTCTGTAGTATGCTGCTCTCTGTAGTATACTGCCCTCTGTTGTATGCTGCTCTGTAGTATGCTGCTCTCTGTAGTATACTGCCCAAAGTAGTATACTGCCCCCTGTAGTATACTGCCCAATGTAGTATACTGCTCCCTGCAGCATACTGCCCTCTGTAGTATCCTGCTCTCTGCAGCATACTGCCTTCTGTAGTATACTACCCTCTGTAGTATACTGCCCTCTGTAGTATACTGCCCTCTGTAGTATACTGCCCTCTGTAGTATGCTGCTCTGTAGTATACTGCCATCTATAGTATACTGCCCTCTGTAGTATACTGCCCTCTGTAGTATACTGCCCTCTGTAGTATACTGCCCTCTGTAGTATGCTGCTGTCTGTAGTATACTGCCCTCTGTAGTATGCTGCTCTCTGTAGTATACTGCCCTCTGTAGTATACTTCCCAGTGTAGTATACTGCCCTCTGTAGTATACTGCCCTCTGTAGTGTACTGCCCAATGTAGTATACTGCTCTCTGTAGCATACTGCCCTCTGTAGTATACTGCCCTCTGTAGTATGCTGCTGTCTGTAGTATACTGCCCTCTGTAGTATGCTGCTCTCTGTAGTATACTGCCCTCTGTAGTATACTTCCCAGTGTAGTATACTGCCCTCTGTAGTATACTGCCCTCTGTAGTGTACTGCCCAATGTAGTATACTGCTCTCTGTAGCATACTGCCCTCTGTAGTATACTGCCCTCTGTAGTATGCTGCTCTCTGTAGTATACTGCCCTCTGTATTATACTGCCCTCTGTAGTATACTGTTCTCTGTATTATGCTGCTCTCTGTAGTATACTGCCCTCTGTAGTATACTGCCCTCTGTAGTATACTGCCCTCTGTAGTATGCTGCTCTCTGTAGTATACTGCCCTCTGTAGTATGCTGCTCTCTGTAGTATACTGCCCTCTGTAGTATGCTGCTCTCTGTAGTGTACTGCCCTCTGTAGTATACTGCCCAATGTAGTATACTGCTCTCTGTAGCATACTGCCCTGTGTACTATACTGCTTTCTGTAGTATGCTGCTCTCTGCAGGATACTGCCCTCTGTAGTATACTGCCCTCTGTAGTATGCTGCTCTCTGTAGTATACTGCCCTCTGTAGTATTCTGCCCTCTGTAGTATGCTGCTCTGTAGTATACTGCCCTCTGTAGTATACTGCCCTCTGTAGTATACTGCCCTCTGTAGTATGCTGCTCTCTGTAGCATACTGCCCTCTAGTATACTGCCCAATGTAGTATACTGCTCTCTGTAGCATATTGCCCTCTTTAGTATACTGCTTTGTGTAGTATGCTGCTCTCTGCAACATACTACCCTCTGTAGTATACTGCCCTCTGTAGTATACTGCCCTCTGTAGTATGCTGCTCTCTGTAGCATACTGCCCTCTAGTATACTGCTCTCTGTAGCATATTGCCCTCTTTAGTAT
>NC_091341.1:16961914-17041914 GCF_038502225.1 Cherax quadricarinatus
TCGCGGCTCTTCGCCCTTCCTTCATCTGCTCTCCCCTCACCTGCCCTTTTCCCTTCCCTCATCCTTTTCCCTCTCCTGGTCATGGACTGGGGGTTGACCCCCGAAACACCCTCCAGGTATATCCCTATCTGTAACTCCCCTCCCTCCTCCACTCATCTGTTTCCTCCTCTCATGTCCTTCCCCATCACCTACCAGTGTTTGTGTCATTCTTGCTCAGCTGGACACACAATGATGCAGAGTCTAGATAAAAGACTAACCATTGAGAAATATTTCATAGAGATGCAACATAGAGAAAATATAAGACACAACACAAGAACGTTTCTCTATTACTCTTAAACAAGTCTTGTGCAAAGATATAAGAGCAAACAAATCACGGAACGAGTGGGACTTGAACCTGTAGCAGGTGACTACTAATACACTGTTTTCGAGTTTCAAAACTCTCTGGCTATGGGTTCACACTAATATGCATTGTGGAGCGAAAAAAAAACCAGTGCCATTTAAGGAAGAGAGAATTTTAAGAATCCGTTTGCAGTAACTAGATAAACAGCTTCTAACAGAGACGATAATACACATTGTGGAGCGAAAAGAAAACATAATGCCATTTAAGAGAGAGAAAAAATATAGTATTCAAAAACTAGATACAACTTTTAACAAAGTCACGTTCTATTTACAGGAGGTACGTTAGCGAGCACCAAAGAACTTGCTGAAAGAATACCAGTTCATGTTTAGCGCTCCAGTAGACAACTTGAGAACATGTTAGGTAAATGATACAGATTCAACTAATGTGACATTTTATTGTGGCAACGTTTCGCTCCTGGAGAGCAAAACGTTGCCACAATTAAATGTCACATTAGTTTCATCTGTCCATTTACCTAACATTTTGTTGGTAATTCTGTTATCATTACTAACATGACAGCAGACACACAACCCCACACACTCATCCTACAGACTTTGAAAAGGATATTAACATCATCCTCGTGCACACCGGAGCTTGACTCTAGGAATATTTCTATATAAATGCAAATTGCCACTTGCGTTCAGCGTAGTTTGGAGAAGGAAACTAAACAGGTGAAATCCTAGAGATCCCAAGATCGGCGGACATGAATCTAGTACCTCACAGCTAAGGCAGTAGAGCCTAGGCAAGTTCTTCAGGATAGTCACACTAACATCATACATCATAAAAAAATTGAGTGTGTCAAGAAAACAACAACGCAAGTTTTCTGGGCAGCATTGATTTAGAGTTGAAATATCTTATTTATCAAAGGTAATAAACCAATAAGACAAAAATCACAAAATAAAACGGTAGAAGATTAAACTGCATATGTGTAGACATGGATTTTGCGAAGTCATATGAGGAGTGATGGAAGGATGTACTAATAGCCTATAATATGAAGTCAGTGAGCATAATAGGAAAAACAAAGAAATTGACGTATAAATTTCTAGCCTGTGACAGTGAAGCGTAATAAAAACAAAATGCACTTTACGCAATGATTAGGTTATGTAAGGTTTGTCAGGAAACAGGACAAATGTTACGTGAGGCGGGTCTTTGTCATATGATGACCCGCAGGGTAAACAGTTCACTACACCAATGCACAGACCTGGTACCTTCGTTGTTTTCTCATCCCCATAGCGAACACGAATAAAAACACAAACCGCAGTTTCCTATCATCATTTTTCAGATACAAAAATAAATCTGAGGTTGCCTCAATAGAAGACAAGGCAAAACTACAGTCATATATAAACACATTAGCGAGGTAAAGTAACGTGATGTTTAACGATGTTAGATTCCAACTGTTTGGATAAAGAAGAGGGAAGAACGCAAATTGTCCGGTCACCGCATGGAGAAGACCCGGGCCAGGACCCGTCCTGGTGAACCTATCTGTACCTGAAGAACTTAAAACAATCACAGGGCAATATGATGGTAGACCTTTTTATAGAACGAGAAGAACATGTAAAACACTTAGGAAGAATAATGTCAGATGGCCTATACGTTAAGGAACACGACAAGGCACCGCGTCAAAGGCCAGGAAAACGACAAGCTGAATTATGAGACCTTTAAAGAGAATTTTTTCTCTCTATCTTTCCAGAACTTGTTTTCATTCTCTGATTTAAAGAAGAGACTTGCAATTAACTCCGTTTTCCTTGATACCTTAGATATATTAATTGAGGCTCTTTCATTTATATTTTATCCAGTTCTACTAAGAGCTTATTCACTTCCTTTATAGATTACCTCTAAGAGCTTCTTCACTTCCTCTTAAGATATGTTGTTATGCCACGGCTTTCCCGAAACAGTACGAATTCTTAGATACAGAGTAATTCCTGGTTCATGGTGGTATCTCATAGTTAATCTCTTTGATTCATTCGGTGTCAATACCAAATCTGTTCATGATTGAAATTCCCTCTTGAGTCTGTTCATGATGACTGAAACTCCCCCTTGAGTCTGTTCATGGTGACAAACTCCCTCTTGAGTCTGTTCATGATGACAAACTCCCTCTTGAGTCTGTTCATGATGACAAACTCCCTCTTGAGTGTGGTATCAGTTACTGCACGCTTCTCCCAGCCACCTCTATAAAAAAACATGGTGACACTTTTCCCTAAGAGGAGCCACTGCCGGGTCACCACATAGAGAAGACCCGGGCCAGGATCCGTCCTGGTGAACCAACCTGAACCTGTTCCAGTTGCCCTATGAACTTCTACATCACTGCCTTTATCACTGCCTTTTTTTCATGCACCTGGGTTTACAGAATTTTTTTTTTCTTGTGGGCAATTGCGTGTTGGAATCGGGACAGTAGCCTTAATAAGCATAACAAAATTTTCCCCTTGAGGTTTGTGTCAATTCTGGTTTATTGTGTTGGTGTAGATCCTTGCTTGCATATTGTGGTCGTGGTGTGCGTGTTTCCCCTTGTGTGTTCTCTTCTTCTCAGTGGCCAACGATTATATGTAAATGATGAACTGCAGAGGTTGCGGCATTATAACAATGTGTTTCTCTCTCTCTCTCTCTCTCTCTCTCTCTCTCTCTCTCTCTCTCTCTCTCTCTCTCTCTCTCTCCCCACAATATAAATCTCCACTTAAACACGCATGCACCGCCACCCGTCACCCCCGTCATTGCAAGCACTTCCATTACCAATGCTACACCACCACTATCTGCCAGCAATATATCAAGGATACCACCACCATTTTTCCTAATATTTGTTAATGATCTACCATACGGGATCGAATCCTGTGTGTGTACTCGTATGTAATTACAGGGGTCAGTTCATAGCTCCTGGCCCCGCCTCTTCGCTGGTCGATACTAGATCCATTTTCTCCCTGCTCCAAGAGCTTTATCGTTTTGTGTGTGTGTGTGTTTGTTTGCAGATAATGGTAAACCGTTGAGAATAATACTAGGAGAGGACAACGTGAGGGCCTACAGTGAAATATATACAAGTTACAGGGATCATTAAACAAGTGGCTGCTGGATTCAGTCCGAATAAGCTTAAGTTTATGAAATTTGCAACAGAGACTGGTAGGCGAGAAGTTGCAGGTATCTTCGAAAGAAAATGTTCTAAGAGTAGAGTAAACAACACTCCGAACATATCGCCAGAGGAACACATTAAGCGATTGACTTTGGCAGCGTATGAGAGGCTAGGAGATCTCTGTAAAAATCTTCAGGTTTGCAACTAGACTAGTCCAAGAACTACGATCGAATCATGAGGAGACATTACAGGAACTGAATCCGACGAATCTGAGGAGAGGATGACTGAGGGGATACATGCTTATGACATAGAGAATACTCAAAGGAATGCAAAGGGCAGATATGGACAGACTTTATACGATTAGAGGAGCAGTTACAAGGAAGTATAGATAGAGGATAAAACATAGATAAGTCACAGGAATATTAGGAAGTTCTCTTTCAGACTCGGGATAGTAGGGAAGTTGAATGTAGTAGATGTGGAAGTGGTGAAGACTAACTCCATAAGTTGTTTTAAGAGCAGATATGATAGGTTGTAAGAGGTGATGTAATGAGGGAGGTGGGTGAGGGAGGGAGGGAGGGAGAGAGAGAGGTGGGGAGGGAGAGGATGATAAGGGAGGGAGGGAGGGAGAGAGGTGGATGAGGGAGGGAGGGTCAGGGAAGGATTGAGTGGGTGAGGGAGACACCACTGAAGCGCAGGAGATCCGAAACCATTAAAAACCTCATTTTTTTCTGTGACGTCATACATTACTTGTGTAATGATTTACACTTGTAAGTGCCACACTTAACCAGATAAATAGATCCTGTGCTGGTTGTGACAGCAAGGGTGAACTTCATAGTGTTGGCTAAGGGAGTTTCGTCTGTAGTGCCTTCCCTTCTCTGTGTTGCTTGTATCTTGTGCTTTTATTTACCTCAGGAAAGATGTTAATTTGGCATTTTAAAAGCATATAAATGTATGGGAATGTGTTGGTGATGGATGATTAGTGTTGGTGGTGATAATGGGTTGTTGGAGATGGGTTTTGGTAGTGATGAATGTTAGTGATGGGTGTTGGTGTTTATTGCGACCTCAAAGAAAAGACGCAGTAAATATTTTGTACATATATTCTTTACATATAATTTTATATTGCTGATGTTTTGATTAATGGCTAAAATGAAAATTTCATGTTTTTTTTTATTTGACTTGTATTATTAGCTTATGTAACAACTACACCTCTTAGTATGCTCACTGTTGGAGAGTTTTAATTGGCTGCCAGCACTGGCAAACTACCTACCCGCTTGTTAACCAGTTCGTGCAAGATGCTACCTAGTACACACAACCTGACGTCAAATCTGCGGGTGTGTGTGTGTGTGTGTGTGTGTGTGTGTGTGTGTGTGTGTGTGTGTGTGTGTGTGTGTCTCTCTCTCTCTCTCTCTCTCTCTCTCTCTCTCTCTCTCTCTCTCTCTCTCTCTCTCTCTCTCTCTCTCTCTCTCTCTCTCTCTCTCTCTCGTTGCTCCTTGTTGAGGAAACATCTCGTCTCTTTGCTCTGTCAGGGAGAATGCTATTCTCCTCAGTTCTTATTTAGACTGTTTTTGGTAGGTAGAATACGTTGGTGAGCCGGGGCATACTTTTCATAACTCTGCACAATTCTGTTCACAGAGCATTATTTAGACTTAGTGATATTTGACGTTTTCAGATGTTGTGTGCTGTGTGACACTCCATCTCTGATCCCGAGTTCAACTCTTGGCCTACATTGTTCTGGCATCTACACACTATTGTAGTCGAAATTGGAATTGCTGCTTTGTACATTATTGCTGTTTGGCGAATGGGTCATCATATTGTTCAAGCAAGCTCTTTGATTGCCTTGATGGTAGAGAAGTTAGCATATTTAGCGACTTGTTAGTCACATTGTAAGTCGAATCTTACTGAGATTTACCGAGCTCACGCGCACACATGTACACTCACAAGTACACTGACAAGGTGGACAGAGACAGAATGTTCCAGAGATGGGACACAGAAACAAGGGGACACAGATGAATTACAGGTATGTTAGGAAGTATTTCTTCAGTCACAGAGTAGTCAGGAAGTGGAATAGTTTGGGAAGCGATGTAGTGTAGAGAGGATCCATTCATAGCTTTAAGCAGAGGTATGATAAAGCTCACGGAGCAGGGAGGGTGACCTAGTAGCGGCCCGTGAAGAGGCGGGGCCAGGAGCTATGAATCGACCCCTGCAACCACAACTAGGTGAGTATACACACACATACACACATTAACTAAAACACACACACAAACTAAAACAAACACACACTAACACACACACACACACACTAAAACACACACACACTAAAACACACACACACACTAAAACACACACACACACGCGCACACACACACATACTAAAACACACACACACACACACACACACACACACACACACACACACACACACACACACACACACACACACACACACACACACACACACACACACACGTGCTCATATACAACAGGCCTAGTGTCTAATCGACATGTGCCTAGGACAAAATAGTAACACACACTTATATTACTCTTGTATTAATGAGTGAATCGCATAACAACGTACCTGAAGGTACATAATAATAATATCTTTATTTACTACAAGTACATGTACAAGGTATACAGTCCTAGCTGACAACAATGACATACTACTATATAGAAAGCCCCTTGTTATGCTCCGCATGTCGGGCAAATTCGGTCAGTGTCCCAGGATGCGACCCACACCAGTCGACTAACAACCAGGTACCCATTTTACTGATGGGGAACATAGACAACAGGTGGAAAGAAACACGCGCAATGTTTCTACTCTGGCTGGGAATTGAACCAGGCCCTCGCCGTGTGAAGCGAGAGCGTTAGCCACCAAGCCACCAAATATTAAAGTGTATAGAATATTTAATATGCCCTTAGCACCATATGATTATATGTACCGATTAAGAATGTCATAAAGAATAATAAGGTGTATTACAAAGATTGTGTAGGAGCTTATCTCCTTAATTATTCAACTTACATTAACTGTAATTATTACCACGTAGACACCTTTGTTATTAAAGATTTTAAGTTTTATTTGGTTGGTTTGTATTCATCCAGTTGTAATCCAAAATGCGCTATTGAGAAGCCACATAATTTACTGGATAACTTTGACAAACTGTTACAAAACCAGAAACGGGCTGGAGGGGGATCAGTAAGTTGACCAAGTATTTTCTGGAGATATCTTCACTTAGTAGATGTCGCATTTTGTAACAGCGTTGGAGGTGGGTTTTTGTAGTGATGAGTGTTGGTGATGGGTGTTGGTGACTTGATATTATTAACAGTGAAAGTTTTTTATATTTGTGTTATGAAGGAAACCTTCCCTCGCTCTCCTTTTTCCCTTCCTCTGTCACTTCTACCTTACAGGTATGTCTCTCCCTCAGTAGCCTGCTTTCTCTGCATCTGTACACACATCTTCACATTTCCATCTCCCCTTCTTTTTCTTTACCTTTCCATTTCCCCTTTCCTTTCTCTTTCCATGTTCCTCTTCTCTCCCTTCACCTTTCCGTCTCCATCCTTTAATCCCCCCTCACTGTCCCATCTCTTCCCCTTCCTTCACTATTCTGTGTGTTGTTGCGGGCGTTGTGGTAGCTGTGTGTGATAGAGTAGAGCTGGTGTGTGTCAATATTGTGTGTGGTACATCAGTGCTGGTGTGTCACTGTGGTAGTTGTGTGTGGTACATCAGTGCTGGTGTGTCACTGTGGTAGTTGTGTGTGATACAGCAGTGCTGGTGTGTCACTGTGGTAGTTGTATGTGGTACATCAGTGCTGGTGTGTCAGTATTTGTGTGTGGTACATCAGTGCTGGTGCGGTACATTCAGACTAGTTCATTCATTATACAGGTACTGCTTCCAGGCCCGCAGCTGTGTACCCTCCTTCACCCCTAACCACTCCCTCCCCTCCCATAGTAACCCACCATCCCTCCCCATCCACTCACACTATCCTTTCCCTGTTCTCATACTACCCCACCACACCATCCCTCCACACAGCGTCATAACCCTCATCCCCCCATGCTATAAGAGTGAGACAGAAGCCTGTTAAATGTTTGCACTCTGACAGGATTGTTGGTCTTGTCTGAGTACACTTTATTTTCTTGCGTGTTTAAATTGTTCCTATTCCTGTAATATTCAATTTACAGTTTAGGAGGCTTCTTGTAAGACCAGTCCGCGGGAGCCATGGTTCCTGAAACCATTAACTCATATTACATCCAACGTTCCCAGCTCCACGACCTGCTAATGGTGAACATACTCCATCTATGTACTGTAACATGTACCATCGAACTTACAGTACCTGTCTGCCTACACAACCACAACCCTGAGTTGTTGCGCGCGCTCTCTCTCTCTCTCTTTCTTTCTCACACACACACACACACACACACACACACACACACACACACACACACACACACACACACACACACACACACACACACACACACACACACACACACACACAAAACTCGCTGAGACAATAACAGACGCAATCTTCCCACCGGGATATCAGATCCTGAGAAAAGATAGGAGTAGAGGGGGAGGAGGAGTTGCACTGCTCATAAAAAACCGATGGGGATTCGAGGAAATGGAAGGCATGGACGTGATTGGTAGGTACAATTCAGTGTGGAGAACATAAAGTAGTCATTGGAGTGATGTATAACCCACCACAGAACTGCAGGAGGCCAAGAGAGGAGTACGAAGAAAACAACAGGGCGATGGTGGATACACTGGCTGAGGTGGCAAGAAGAGCTCACTCGAGCAGAGCAAAGTTACTGGTAATGGGCGATTTCAACCACAGGGAGATCGACTGGGAAAACCTGGAGCCACATGGGGGTCCCGAAACATGGAGAGCCAAGATGATGGATGTGGTACTTGAAAACCTCATGCATCAACATGTCAGGGACACTACCAGAGAGAGAGGGGAGGATGAGCCAGCAAGACTGGATCTTGTGTTCACCCTGAGCAGTTCAGACATTGAGGACATTACTTACGAGAGGCCCCTTGGAGCTAGTGATCACGTGGTTCTGAGTTTTGATTATATAGTAGAGTTACAAGTGGAGAAGGTAACAGGAACTGAATGGGAAAAGCCAAACTACAAAAGAGGGGACTACACAGGTATGAGGAACTTCCGGCAGGAGGTTCAGTGGGACAAAGACCTGGTAGGAAAATCAGTAAACGAGATGATGGAATATGTAGCAACAAAGTGCAAGGAGACAGAGGAAAGGTTTGTTCCCAAGGGAAACAGAAATAATAGGAAGACCAAAGCGAGTCCTTGGTTTACCCGAAGGTGTAGGGAGGCAAAAACTAAGTGCACCAGAGAATGGAAAAGGTACAGGAGGCAAAGGACCCAGGAAAATAAGGAAATTAGTAGAAGAGCCAGAAACGAGTATGTACAGATAAGGAGGGAGGCCCAGCGACAGTACGAAAACGACATAGCATCGAAAGTCAAGTCTGACCCAAAACTGCTGTATAGCCACATTAGGAGGAAGACAACAGTCAAAGACCAGGTGATAAGGCTGAGGAAAGAAGGTGGAGAACTCACAAGAAACGATCAAGAGGTATGTGAGGAGCTCAACATGAGATTTAAGGAAGTATTTACAGTGGAGACAGGAAGGCCTCTCGGGGGACAGACCAGATGGGGACACCAGCAAGGAATATACCAACAAGTGTTGGATGACATTCATACAGATGAGGTGAAGAAACTGCTAAGGGACATCGATACCTCAAAGGCAATGGGACCGGACATCTCCCCGTGGGTCCTTAGAGAGGGAGCGGATATGTTGTGTGTGCCACTTACCACAGTCTTCAACACATCCCTGGAAACTGGGCAACTACCTGAGGTATGGAAGACGGCAAATGTAGTTCCCATTTCTAAAAAAAAAGGAGACAGAAAAGAGGCACTAAACTATAGACCTGTGTCACTGACGTATATAGTATGCAAAGTTATGGAGAAGATTATCAGGAGGAGAATGGTGGAGCACCTGGAACGGAACAAGAGTATAAACGCCAACCAGCATGGATTCATGGAAGGAAAATCCTGTGTCACAAACCTTCTGGAGTTTTATGATAAAGTAACAGAAGTAAGGCACGAGAAAGAGGGGTGGGTTGATTACATCTTCTTGGACTGCAAGAAGGCCTTTGACATAGTTCCTCACAAGAGATTAGTGCAGAAGCTAGAGGATCAGGCTCATGTAACAGGAAGGGCACTGCAATGGATCAGAGAATACCTGACAGGGAGGCAACAGCGAGTCATGGTACGTAATGATGTATCACAGTGGGCACCTGTGACGAGCGGGGTCCTACAGGGGTCGGTCCTAGGACCAGTGCTATTTTTGGTATATGTGAACGACATGATGGAAGGGTTAGACTCAGAAGTGTCCCTGTTCGCAGACGATGTGAAGTTAATGAGGAGAATTAAATCAGATGAGGGCCGGGCAGGACTTCAAAGAGACCTGGACAGACTGGACACCTGGTCCAGCAACTGGCTTCTCGAATTTAATCCCGCCAAATGCAAAGTCATGAAGATAGGGGAAGGGCACAGAAGACCGCAGAGTATAGGCTAGGTGGCCAAAGACTGCAAACCTCGCTCAAGGAGAAAGATCTTGGAGTGAGTATAACACCGAGCATGTCTCCGGAAGCACACATCAACCAGGTAACTGTTGCAGCATATGGGCGCCTGGCAAACCTGAGAACAGCGTTCCGATACCTTAATAAGGAATCGTTCAAGACACTGTACACCGTGTACGTCAGGCCCATACTGGAGTATGCATCACCTGTTTGGAACCCGCACTTGACAAAGCACGTCAAGAAACTAGAGAAAGTGCAAAGGTTTGCGACAAGGTTAGTTCCAGAGCTAAGGGGAATGTCTTATGAAGAAAGGTTAAGGGAAATCGGCCTGACGACACTAGAGGACAGGAGGGTCAGGGGAGACATGATAACGACATATAAAATACTGCGCGGAATAGACAAGGTGGACAAAGACAGGATGTTCCAGGGAGGGGACACAGAAACAAGAGGTCACAATTGGAAGTTGAAGACACAGATGATTCAGAGAGATATTAGGAAGTATTTCTTCAGTCATAGAGTTGCCAGGCCGTGGAATAGCCTAGAAAGTGATGTAGTGGAGGCAGGAACCATACATAGTTTTAAGACGAGGTATGATAAAGGTCATGGAGCGGGGAGAGAGAGGACCCAGTAGCAACCGGTGAAGAGGCGGGGCCAGGAGCTAAGAATCGACCCCTGCAACCACAAATAGATGAGTACACACACACACACACACACACACACACATACACACACACACACATACACACACACATACATACATACATACACACACACACACATACATACACATACACACACACACATATACATACACATACGCACACACATACACACACATACACACACATACACACACACACACACACACACACACACACACACACACACACACACACACACACACACACACACACACACACACACGCACACACACACACGCGCACACACACACACACACACACACACACACACACACACACACACGCACACGCACACGCACAGTTGACAGGTAAAACTCGAACCTGTTCCTCTAACATGGGTGTGAAATTTCTCTTTTCATTATTAGTGAGGAATTTGAACAAATATATCCGTGTCAACCACTAAGAACTAAAACTGTCTTCATAGATTAGTTTTATACTTTAAAACATTGAAATATATTAATTTTTAAGTCAATTTTACTAGAGGCACCAGCTTAGTTATGTCTGCAAAGGTCAAGTCATTGCTCCTGGCCCCGCTTCTTCTCTTATTGACCGCTTTCATAGATTACTTGCTGGCAGGGCTTGATCTTACCTACTCTTGAAGCTATATATGGCATTTGTTTCCCACCTCTTCATTTAGTGTAGTCCACTTAATCCTCACCCTAAGATTAAAAAAGGTACTGTCTAAGGTCCCTAGGTCTTATCTTCGTCTTCATAGTATGTTTTTTATGTAGCTATAAAGATAGTGTACACAATCGTCTTCAGTGTGACAAGTCACCTTGAAGCGAGAAGGATAGATGGCTAGAATATATATGAGAGGAGAGGCGGGGAAGAAGGGAGAGGTAATTAGATTGGAAATAGAGGTCGTAATAGTAGAGATGGTGGAGGGCATAGAATGGCGGTAGAAGTAGTAGTAATAAAGGCAGCAGTAGTGGTAGAAGTAGTAATGTAGTAGCAGTAGTGATGGTAGTAGTAGTAATAAAGGTAGCAACAGTGGTAGAAGTAGTAGTAATAAAGGTAGCAACAGTGGTAGAAGTAGTAGTAATAAAGGTAGCAACAGTGGTAGAAGTAATAATGTAGTAGCAGTAGTGATGGTAGTAGTAATAAAGGTAGCAGCATTGGTAGTAAAAGTAGTGATGTAATAGTGGGAGATGTAGCAGTAAAGGTAGCAGCAATGGTAGTAATAGTAGTGGTATTAGTAATAGTAATCAAGGTAGCAGCAGTAGTAGTGGTAAAAGTATTAGTGAAAGAGTTGGTAGTAGCGCTTATAAGTGTGTATTGTTCCAGCCACGGTGTTATCACTTGTCATTCCTCATAAATAGTGTCCTCTGAACTGTTTATGCTAACAAGTTCGCTTTATTTTAGTCCCTCCCTCCCTCCTCACCTTTCGTGGCGCTGGTCACCTTAACCCGAGGCCACACTACTTTGGTCACTGCCTAGCCATTGTGTTTTAAGATATTTTATATATTTTAAGTCGCGTAAAAACCAATACATTAAGTATTCAACATAATTGTGAAAGAGGGACGGGCAGTGATAGAGAGAGAGAGGGGGGACAAGGATGGAAAGGATGACATTTATTTTTCACGAATATTTATAAAAATGTTTTGGTATTGTGAAGTATACTGAGATAGCAAACAGGGGATACCTCTATCATCGGCCTGAAGGGTTTACATTAAATTGTGTGCTGCTAGTACCAACATCCTCACTGATCAGGCTGTTAATTAGAAAGCCTGGTCCACGACTGGGCCCTGGCGGCGATAAGTGAAATCTGTTTCTCATTGAATTTTCAGGCTAAGAGCGGCTGTCCTGCCTCAGCTTGTGTCAAAACTCACTTCCAAGGTAGACTGGAGGGATATGTACGTACCGAGAGTTGTCTCGCTGGAAACTCAGAGAGAGTTTACTTTGATCCCCGGGAAAGGAAGAGAGGAAGGAAGGGAGGGAGGGAGGGAAGGGAATTTGGAAGTATACCTTAGATTGGTAAATATAGGTTCAAAGTCTATCGACTGCACGAAAGTCATTAAGGCTGAATATCACTGAGATTGCATATCTGTTCATCACCAGTAAAGGTTCTTTAAGATTACAAATACCCTTCCCTTCCTCCCTCCCTTCCTTCCTCTCTTCCTTCCTTCTTCTCTTCCTTCCCCAGGATGCCACCCACAACAGTCGGCTAACGCCCAGGTACATATTTACTGTTAGTGTGGCATGCAAAGAGTACGTAACCTTTATTCGGCGCATGTACACACCCTCATTTACAGGCTATCTCCCCCAACCAGCGAACCAGGTTGCTAAGAGTTGATGATGGGGCCCCGTCGTTCAACTAGTGACCAGGTTCTAGCCAATAAGAAGATGGTTTTGGCAATCGCAGAGGTTATGTGGGTACCGCTCTCCTGTCTGCCCTTGTCATTTCCATTCTAGAGCTGGTTGAAGCACGGTCTGCTATCTTGTGGCTTCTATTTCTGCCTTGCTTACCGTGGAGTGCACTATACTTATCACTGTACATAGTGTACATATTCCTGTTCTAAATTGGTGAAGGATAATATAAGTCTAAACTTTTTCTGCTGTGTTTATTTTGCTCCCATTACACCCGGGATAACAGGCCATTTGGAATCCTGGGTTGTAATAGTTAGGTAAACGGGAGGCAACGGATGTATGGAATTATGTGAAACATCTCCGCCCGCCCTAAGATTGAGCTCGGGTCCTTTGAGTATGAGCCGCTACGGGAAGTTGAGGGTGGTGGGGGGGGGGACTTCAAATGATCAGCGCCCGTGTGTGTATGTGATTACTGTGTAGAATCACACATTCACACCTGTGATGATGATTTGTGTGTGCAAAAGTCAGGGATGCAGGATACATTCATCTGTACTGATTGTATGTACCAGTGATGACACATGTCGTGTGTAGCTCGGTGAGATACATTCATCTGTACTGATTGTATGTACCAGTGATGACACATGTCGTGTGTAGCTCGGTGAGATACATTCATCTGTACTGATTGTATGTACCAGTGATGACACAGACATGCGAGGTGTGTGTAACAAGAGAGATACATTCATCTGTGTTAATAACGTTTCTCGGTGTGGTTCAGTGCATTAATAATGGCTTCATTTGTTTATCAACCTGTCACTTTGTATCAACCTGTCAATATTTTTAATTAACTTGTCATGGTGATGTGATGGAGTTGCTTGATTAAAGAGCTAAAGATTTTAAATTAACGTGATTAAATTAATCTGTGTTCACCTGATAGTTAACTAGTCTGACTCTCTTTTTTAACATGTTAACTCTTGGTTCTTTCGTTTAGCATGCGTAAATTTATCTTTGTTAAATATTCATCAGAGTTTGTTGCCTTAATGGCGCCCGCCCCCCTCTCCTTGCTTATGGTAAATTGATTGATCACTAATGTAATTACCTGTTGAAATTAACCTCCCTATCTAATAACGTGCTTGCCCCTTAGAGTAGCTGGTAGAGGAGAGAGGCGACGAGGAGGAGGAGGAGGAGAGGAAGAAGAAGGATAAAGAAAAAGGAAGAGTGAGAGGGAAGGGTGGTGAGTGTAGGATGAGAGAGATAGATGGGGAGAGAAACATGAGAGGGAGGATGGTGTTATCACTCACAAGCATATTCTATACTCGTATACCTGAGTGTTGTGGTCACACAGGTATGTACTTGTGTACTGGGTGTTGTGGTCACACAGGTATGTACTTGTGTACTGAGTGTTGTGGTCACACAGGTATGTACTTGTGTACTGGGTGTTGTGGTCACGCAGGTATGTACTTGTGTACTGGGTGTTGTGGTCACACAGGTATGTACTTGTGTACTGGGTGTTGTGGTCACACAGGTATGTACTTGTGTACTGGGTGTTGTGGTCACACAGGTATGTACTTGTGTACTGGGTGTTGTGGTCACACAGGTATGTACTTGTGTACTGAGTGTTGTGGTCACAGGTATATACTCATGTACTGAGTGTTGTGGTCACAGGTATATACTCGTGTACTGAGTGTTGTGGTCACAGGTATATACTCGTGTACTGAGTGTTGTGGTCACAGGTATATACTCATGTACTGAGTGTTGTGGTCACAGGTATATACTCGTGTACTGGGTGTTGTGGTCACAGGTATATACACTCGTGTACTGAGTGTTGTGGTCACTGGTATATACACTCGTGTACTGAGTGTTGTGGTCACTGGTATATACACTCGTGTACTGAGTGTTGTGGTCACCGGTATATACACTCGTGTACTGAGTGTTGTGGTCACTGGTATATACACTCGTGTACTGAGTGTTGTGGTCACTGGTATATACACTCGTGTACTGAGTGTTGTGGTCACTGGTATATACACTCGTGTACTGAGTGTTGTGGTCACTGGTATATACACTCGTGTACTGAGTGTTGTGGTCACAGGTATATACACTCGTGTACTGAGTGTTGTGGTCACAGGTATATACACTCGTGTACTGAGTGTTGTGGTCACAGGTATATACACTCATGTACTGAGTGTTGTGGTCACAGGTATATACTCGTGTACTGAGTGTTGTGGTCACACAGGTATATACTCATGTACTGAGTGTTGTGGTCACAGGTATATACTCGTGTACTGAGTGTTGTGGTCACACAGGTATATACTCATGTACTGAGTGTTGTGGTCACACAGGTATATACTCATGTACTGAGTGTTGTGGTCACACAGGTATATACTCGTGTACTGAGTGTTGTGGTCACAGGTATATACTCGTGTACTGAGTGTTGTGGTCACAGGTATATACTCATGTACTGAGTGTTGTGGTCACACAGGTATATACTCATGTACTGAGTGTTGTGGTCACAGGTATATACTCATGTACTGAGTGTTGTGGTCACACAGGTATATACTCGTGTACTGGGTGTTGTGGTCACAGGTATATACTCATGTACTGAGTGTTGTGGTCACACAGGTATATACTCATGTACTGAGTGTTGTGGTCACTGGTATATACTCGTGTACTGAGTGTTGTGGTCACAGGTATATACTCATGTACTGAGTGTTGTGGTCACACAGGTATATACTCATGTACTGAGTGTTGTGGTCACACAGGTATATACTCGTGTACTGAGTGTTGTGGTCACACAGGTATATACTCGTGTACCGAGTGTTGTGGTCACAGGTATATACTCGTGTACCGAGTGTTGTGGTCACTGGTATATACTCGTGTACTGAGTGTTGTGGTCACTGGTATATACTCGTGTACTGAGTGTTGTGGTCACTGGTATATACTCGTGTACTGAGTGTTGTGGTCACTGGTATATACTCATGTACTGAGTGTTGTGGTCACACAGGTATATACTCGTGTACTGAGTGTTGTGGTCACACAGGTATATACTCGTGTACTGAGTGTTGTGGTCACACAGGTATATACTCATGTACTGAGTGTTGTGGTCACACAGGTATATACTCATGTACTGAGTGTTGTGGTCACAGGTAGATACTCATGTACTGAGTGTTGTGGTCACACAGGTATATACTCGTGTACTGGGTGTTGTGGTCACAGGTATATACTCATGTACTGGGTGTTGTGGTCACAGGTATATACTCGTGTACTGAGTGTTGTGGTCACACAGGTATATACTCGTGTACTGGGTGTTGTGGTCACACAGGTATATACTCGTGTACTGAGTGTTGTGGTCACACAGGTATATACTCATGTACTGAGTGTTGTGGTCACACAGGTATATACTCGTGTACTGAGTGTTGTGGTCGCAGGTATATACTCGTGTACTGAGTGTTGTGGTCACTGGTACATACTCGTGTACTGAGTGTTGTGGTCACTGGTATATACTCGTGTACTGAGTGTTGTGGTCACACAGGTATATACTCGTGTACTGAGTGTTGTGGTCACTGGTATATACTCGTGTACTGAGTGTTGTGGTCACAGGTATATACTCGTGTACTGAGTGTTGTGGTCACTGGTATATACTCGTGTACTGAGTGTTGTGGTCACACAGGTATATACTCATGTACTGAGTGTTGTGGTCACACAGGTATATACTCATGTACTGAGTGTTGTGGTCACAGGTATATACTCATGTACTGAGTGTTGTGGTCACAGGTATATACTCGTGTACTGAGTGTTGTGGTCACACAGGTATATACTCATGTACTGAGTGTTGTGGTCACACAGGTATATAGTCATGTACTGAGTGTTGTGGTCACACAGGTATATACTCGTGTACTGGGTGTTGTGGTCACAGGTATATACTCATGTACTGAGTGTTGTGGTCACACAGGTATATACTCATGTACTGAGTGTTGTGGTCACAGGTAGATACTCATGTACTGAGTGTTGTGGTCACACAGGTATATACTCGTGTACTGGGTGTTGTGGTCACAGGTATATACTCGTGTACTGAGTGTTGTGGTCACAGGTATATACTCGTGTACTGAGTGTTGTGGTCACACAGGTATATACTCGTGTACTGGGTGTTGTGGTCACACAGGTATATACTCGTGTACTGAGTGTTGTGGTCACACAGGTATATACTCATGTACTGAGTGTTGTGGTCACACAGGTATATACTCGTGTACTGAGTGTTGTGGTCGCAGGTATATACTCGTGTACTGAGTGTTGTGGTCACTGGTATATACTCGTGTACTGAGTGTTGTGGTCACTGGTATATACTCGTGTACTGAGTGTTGTGGTCACACAGGTATATACTCGTGTACTGAGTGTTGTGGTCACTGGTTTATACTCGTGTACTGAGTGTTGTGGTCACAGGTATATACTCGTGTACTGAGTGTTGTGGTCACTGGTATATACTCGTGTACTGAGTGTTGTGGTCACACAGGTATATACTCATGTACTGAGTGTTGTGGTCACACAGGTATATACTCATGTACTGAGTGTTGTGGTCACAGGTATATACTCATGTACTGAGTGTTGTGGTCACACAGGTATATACTCATGTACTGAGTGTTGTGGTCACACAGGTATATACTCGTGTACTGAGTGTTGTGGTCACAGGTATATACTCATGTACTGTGTGTTGTGGTCACACAGGTATATACTCGTGTACTGAGTGTTGTGGTCACAGGTATATACTCATGTACTGAGTGTTGTGGTCACACAGGTATATACTCGTGTTTCTGGAGTTTATCTGGAGAGAGTTCCGGGGGTCAACGCCCCCGCGGCCCGGTCTGTGACCAGGCCTCCTTAGGTCAGTGTCCCAGGATGCGACCCACACCAGTCGACTAACACCCAGGTACCCATTTTAATGATGGGGAACATAGACAACAGGTGGAAAGAAACACGTCCAATGTTTCTACTCTGGCTGGGAATCGAACCCAGGCCCTCACCGTGTGAAGCGAGAGCGTTAACCACCAGGCCACCAGAGCCATTGTACTGAGTGTTGTGGTCACAGGTATATACTCGTGTACTGAGTGTTGTTTACCTGGAGTTTACCTGGAGAGAGTTTCGGGGGTCAACGCCCCCGCGGCCCGGTCTGTGACCAGGCCTCCTGGTGGATCAGCGCCTGATCAACCAGGCTGTTGCTGCTGGCTGCACGCAAACCAACGTACGAGCCACAGCCCGGCTGATCAGGAACTGCCTTTAGGTGCTTGTCCAGTGCCAGCTTGAAGACTGCCAGGGGTCTGTTGGTAATCCCCCTTATGTGTGCTGGGAGGCAGTTGAACAGTCTCGGTCCCCTGACACTTATTGTATGGTCTCTTAACGTGCTAGTGACACCCCTGCTTTTCATTGGGGGGATGGTGCATCGTCTGCCAAGTCTTTTGCTTTCGTAGTGAGTGATTTTCGTGTGCAAGTTCGGTACTAGTCCCTCTAGGATTTTCCAGGTGTATATAATCATGTATCTCTCCCTCCTGCGTTCCAGGGAATACAGGTTTAGAAACCTCAAGCGCTCCCAGTAATTGAGGTGTTTTATCTCCGTTATGCGCGCCGTGAAAGTTCTCTGTACATTTTCTAGGTCGGCAATTTCACCTGCCTTGAAAGGTGCTGTTAGAGTGCAGCAATATTCCAGCCTAGATAGAACAAGTGACCTGAAGAGTGTCATCATGGGCTTGGCCTCCCTAGTTTTGAAGGTTCTCATTATCCATCCTGTCATTTTTCTAGCAGATGCGATTGATACAATGTTATGGTCCTTGAAGGTGAGATCCTCCGACATAATCACTCCCAGGTCTTTGACGTTGGTGTTTCGCTCTATTTTGTGGCCAGAATTTGTTTTGTACTCTGATGAAGATTTAATTTCCTCATGTTTACCATATCTGAGTAATTGAAATTTCTCATCGTTGAACTTCATATTGTTTTCTGCAGCCCACTGAAAGATTTGGTTGATGTCCGCCTGGAGCCTTGCAGTGTCTGCAATGGAAGACACTGTCATGCAGATTCGGGTGTCATCTGCAAAGGAAGACACGGTGCTGTGGCTGACATCCTTGTCTATGTCGGATATGAGGATGAGGAACAAGATGGGAGCTAGTACTGTGCCTTGTGGAACAGAGCTTTTCACCGTAGCTGCCTCGGACTTTACTCTGTTGACGACTACTCTCTGTGTTCTGTTAGTGAGGAAATTATAGATCCATCGACCAACTTTTCCTGTTATTCCTTTAGCGCGCATTTTGTGCGCTATTACGCCATGGTCACACTTGTCGAAGGCTTTTGCAAAGTCTGTATATATTACATCTGCATTCTTTTTGTCTTCTAGTGCATTTAGGACCTTGTCGTAGTGATCCAGTAGTTGAGACAGACAGGAGCGACCTGTTCTAAACCCATGTTGCCCTGGGTTGTGTAACTGATGGGTTTCTAGATGGGTGGTGATCTTGCTTCTTAGGACCCTTTCAAAGATTTTTATGATATGGGATGTTAGTGCTATTGGTCTGTAGTTCTTTGCTGTTGCTTTACTGCCCCCTTTGTGGAGTGGGGCTATGTCTGTTGTTTTTAGTAACTGAGGGACGACCCCCGTGTCCATGCTCCCTCTCCATAGGATGGAAAAGGCTCGTGATAGGGGCTTCTTGCAGTTCTTGATGAACACAGAGTTCCATGAGTCTGGCCCTGGGGCAGAGTGCATGGGCATGTCATTTATCGCCTGTTCGAAGTCATTTGGCGTCAGGATAACATCGGATAGGCTTGTGTTAATCAAATTTTGTGGCTCTCTCATAAAAAATTCATTTTGATCTTCGACTCTCAGTCTGGTTAGCGGCTTGCTAAAAACTGAGTCATATTGGGACTTGAGTAGCTCACTCATTTCCTTGCTGTCATCTGTGTAGGACCCATCTTGTTTAAGTAGGGGCCCAATACTGGACGTTGTTCTCGATTTTGATTTGGCATAGGAGAAGAAATACTTTGGGTTTCTTTCGATTTCATTTATGGCTTTTAGTTCTTCCCGCGATTCCTGACTCCTAAAGGATTCTTTTAGCTTAAGTTCGATGCTTGCTATTTCTCTGACCAGTGTCTCCCTGCGCATTTCTGATATATTGACCTCTTTTAGCCGCTCTGTTATTCTTTTCCGTCGCCTGTAAAGGGAGCGCCTGTCTCTTTCTATTTTACATCTACTCCTCCTTTTTCTTAGAGGAATAAGCCTTGTGCATACATCGAGTGCCACCGAGTTAATCTGTTCTAGGCATAAGTTTGGGTCTGTGTTGCTTAGTATATCTTCCCAACTTATATCGGTTAGGACTTGGTTTACTTGGTCCCACTTTATGTTTTTGTTATTGAAGTTGAATTTGGTGAATGCTCCCTCGTGACTAGTCTCATTTTGTCGGTCTGAGGCTCCACGCATACATGTCTGAACCTCAATTATGTTGTGATCTGAGTATATTGTTTTTGATATGGTGACATTTCTTATCAGATCATCATTGTTAGTGAAGATGAGGTCTAGTGTATTCTCCAGTCTAGTAGGCTCTATTATTTGCTGGTTTAAATTGAATTTTGTGCAGAGATTTAAAAGCTCGTGTGAGTGTGAGTTTTCATCAGAGCTGCCTCCTGGTGTTATTACTGCAACAATATTATTTGCTATATTCCTCCATTTTAGGTGCCTTAAGTTGAAATCCCCCAGGAGCAAGATGTTGGGTGCAGGAGCTGGAAGATTTTCCAGACAGTGGTCAATTTTTAACAGCTGTTCCTGGAATTGCTGGGATGTTGCATCCGGAGGCTTGTAGACTACCACAATGACTAGGTTTTGGTTCTCGACCTTTACTGCTAAAACTTCCACTACGTCATTTGAGGCATTAAGCAGTTCTGTGCAAACAAGTGACTCTGCAATGTACAGGCCAACCCCCCCCTTTTGCCTGTTCACTCTGTCACATCTGTATAGGTTGTAACCTGGGATCCATATTTCGTTGTCCAAGTGATCCTTTATGTGGGTCTCAGTGAAAGCCGCGAACATTGCCTTTGCCTCTGCAAGCAGTCCACGGATGAAAGGTATTTTGTTGTTTATTGCTGGCTTTAGACCCTGTATATTTGCAAAGAAGAATGTTATCGGACTGGTGGTATTGTTGGTACTGGGGGGGGATTTTTTTTCCGGCATTAGTATCTGTATCTGTTGGTTTGGAGTGGAGGCCATCGACTGTGGTTCCACTCCAGGAATGACTGGATTTGGTGTACGATTTCTGCCATTTCCTGCCAGTTTTTTTTCCTTCCTGGCACTAAAAAACCTCTCCCTCTTGAGTGGCTGTGGCTACCCAGGTTTTCCCATGGCCTGGATGTTTTGTATCTTTTTGTCCCCTTTAGATGGTATGCCTGGCAATTTAAGTTATAGCACAGTCTTTCCTGTACTGAAGAGGTACACATTTCAGGGTGAAAAAGCTTACAGGAAGGGAGTTTGCATTTTCCTGTTGTCATATGGGCATGACATTTTCTAGGGTGGTCATAGTTGCATGTCCCATCTGTTTTTCCAGATTTCCCATGCCAGCAGATACCAAGTGCATAGTATGTGCACAGGCTTGGTTTCCGTTTGCCTTGGGTTTCTGTGACTGTATTCCCTGTTGGTGCATGTTTCCCTGTCTTATTCCTATCCTCCTTAGCACCAACAATGGAGCTCCCACCAGTTGTTTTTGGTAATTTATCCTCACTATTGCTATTGGAGTCCTCTTGTTTGCTATTTCCTGCGGTATTTCTGGTTTGCAATATTGGTTTTATCTTATCTTTGACTACACTTGTTTCCCTACTATGGCTCCTGTCCTCTATGAGGTCATTTATATGTATTCCTTCCTGCGTATAATTCCCGACTACCTGGACAAAATCTCCAGCTTCACCATTACTGTCTACCAGGACAGTATCTCCAGCTTCACCATTTCTGTCTCCCAGGACAGCACCTCCAGCTTCACCATTACTGTCTCCCAGGACAGTATCTCCAGCTTCACCATTACTGTCTCCCAGGACAGCACCTCCAGCTTCACCATTACTGTCTCCCAGGACAGCACTATCAGCCCTACATTTACTGACTACCAGGACATCACCTCCAGCCTTACAGTTTGTGACTACATGGCCAGTATCAAGGGCAGTACCATTCAGCCCGGACTTTTTATGTTCCCATCTGTTGTAGAAAGCTTCCAGGTTTTCTATGAAAGCAGCTTTGATGTTATCCTCTTTTAATACCCTTGTGATTTTAGTCCACAGATTTTCCTCATTTGGGCATACCCAAAAACACTTCTCTGTTTTAATACTGCTTGTAGCTAGTTCTGGGATATCTGCACAAGGAGCGTGACACCAATTTCCACAAAAATGACAATTTATCCATGTGGTAGCCCGTTTGTTTGACTGACCACAGACTACACACAGCTTCATAATGATTTGAATGGTTGATTTACTGCAAGTCTACTAGCAACCTCTTGAATATTATATTAATAACCTTAAATGAAGCTCTAGCTATTTGTATTTCTGTTTCTAACTCTTTTTGTATATTGGACAGCTTACCGTCACGTTCCTGATTTTTAATGTTTGTGTTTATAAGGGCGCCTACAAACCCATCCGTTTACAGTCTGCTTTATTGTCCAACGAAACTGTTTGAAACCAGTCCCGGGTTCGGACCAGTCAAGGGTTCGGACCAGTCAAGGGTTCGGACCAGTCGATCTGCTCTGATCAGTGGGTCACTTATTTAAAACATACTGGTCGGTGATTTCCCTGTTGGTGCATGTTTCCCTGTCTTATTCCTATCCTCCTTAGCACCAACAATGGAGCTCCCACCAGTTGTTTTTGGTAATTTATCCTCACTATTGCTATTGGAGTCCTCTTGTTTGCTATTTCCTGCGGTATTTCTGGTTTGCAATATTGGTTTTATCTTATCTTTGACTACACTTGTTTCCCTACTATGGCTCCTGTCCTCTATGAGGTCATTTATATGTATTCCTTCCTGCGTATAATTCCCGACTACCTGGACAAAATCTCCAGCTTCACCATTACTGTCTACCAGGACAGTATCTCCAGCTTCACCATTTCTGTCTCCCAGGACAGCACCTCCAGCTTCACCATTACTGTCTCCCAGGACAGTATCTCCAGCTTCACCATTACTGTCTCCCAGGACAACACTATCAGCCCTACATTTACTGACTACCAGGACATCACCTCCAGCCTTACAGTTTGTGACTACATGGCCAGTATCAAGGGCAGTACCATTCAGCCCGGACTTTTTATGTTCCCATCTGTTGTAGAAAGCTTCCAGGTTTTCTATGAAAGCAGCTTTGATGTTATCCTCTTTTAATACCCTTGTGATTTTAGTCCACAGATTTTCCTCATTTGGGCATACCCAAAAACACTTCTCTGTGGTCACAGGTATATACTCGTGTACTGAGTGTTGTGGTCACAGGTATATACTCATGTACTGTGTGTTGTGGTCACACAGGTATATACTCATGTACTGAGTGTTGTGGTCACAGGTATATACTCGTGTACTGAGTGTTGTGGTCACAGGTATATACTCATGTACTGAGTGTTGTGGTCACAGGTATATACTCATGTACTGAGTGTTGTGGTCACAGGTATATACTCGTGTACTGAGTGTTGTGGTCACAGGTATATACTCATGTACTGAGTGTTGTGGTCACAGGTATATACTCGTGTACTGGGTGTTGTGGTCACAGGTATATACTCGTGTACTGAGTGTTGTGGTCACAGGTATATACTCGTGTACTGGGTGTTGTGGTCACAGGTATGTACGAGTGTTGTGGTCACTGGTATATACACTCGTGTACTGAGTGTTGTGGTCACTGGTATATACACTCGTGTACTGAGTGTTGTGGTCACTGGTATATACACTCGTGTACTGAGTGTTGTGGTCACCGGTATATACACTCGTGTACTGAGTGTTGTGGTCACTGGTATATACACTCGTGTACTGAGTGTTGTGGTCACTGGTATATACACTCGTGTACTGAGTGTTGTGGTCACTGGTATATACACTCGTGTACTGAGTGTTGTGGTCACTGGTATATACACTCGTGTACTGAGTGTTGTGGTCACAGGTATATACACTCGTGTACTGAGTGTTGTGGTCACAGGTATATACACTCGTGTACTGAGTGTTGTGGTCACAGGTATATATACTCATGTACTGAGTGTTGTGGTCACAGGTATATACTCGTGTACTGAGTGTTGTGGTCACACAGGTATATACTCATGTACTGAGTGTTGTGGTCACAGGTATATACTCGTGTACTGAGTGTTGTGGTCACAAAGGTATATACTCATGTACTGAGTGTTGTGGTCACACAGGTATATACTCGTGTACTGAGTGTTGTGGTCACAGGTATATACTCGTGTACTGAGTGTTGTGGTCACAGGTATATACTTGTGTACTGAGTGTTGTGGTCACAGGTATATACTCATGTACTGAGTGTTGTGGTCACACAGGTATATACTCATGTACTGAGTGTTGTGGTCACAGGTATATACTCGTGTACTGAGTGTTGTGGTCACACAGGTATATACTCATGTACTGAGTGTTGTGGTCACACAGGTATATACTCATGTACTGAGTGTTGTGGTCACACAGGTATATACTCGTGTACTGGGTGTTGTGGTCACAGGTATATACTCATGTACTGAGTGTTGTGGTCACACAGGTATATACTCATGTACTGAGTGTTGTGGTCACTGGTATATACTCGTACTGAGTGTTGTGGTCACACAGGTATATACTCATGTACTGAGTGTTGTGGTCACAGGTATATACTCATGTACTGAGTGTTGTAGTCACACAGGTATATACTCATGTACTGAGTGTTGTGGTCACACAGGTATATACTCGTGTACTGAGTGTTGTGGTCACACAGGTATATACTCGTGTACCGAGTGTTGTGGTCACAGGTATATACTCGTGTACTGAGTGTTGTGGTCACTGGTATATACTCGTGTACTGAGTGTTGTGGTCACTGGTATATACTCGTGTACTGAGTGTTGTGGTCACACAGGTATATACTCGTGTACTGAGTGTTGTGGTCACAGGTATATACTCGTGTACTGAGTGTTGTGGTCACAGGTATATACTCATGTACTGAGTGTTGTGGTCACAGGTATATACTCATGTACTGAGTGTTGTGGTCACAGGTATATACTCGTGTACTGAGTGTTGTGGTCACAGGTATATACTCATGTACTGTGTGTTGTGGTCACACAGGTATGTACTCATGTACTGAGTGTTGTGGTCACAGGTATATACTCGTGTACTGAGTGTTGTGGTCACAGGTATATACTCATGTACTGAGTGTTGTGGTCACAGGTATATACTCATGTACTGAGTGTTGTGGTCACAGGTATATACTCGTGTACTGAGTGTTGTGGTCACAGGTATATACTCGTGTACTGGGTGTTGTGGTCACAGGTATATACTCGTGTACTGAGTGTTGTGGTCACAGGTATATGCTCGTGTACTGGGTGTTGTGGTCACAGGTATGTACTCGTGTACTGAGTGTTGTGGTCACACAGGTATATACACTCGTGTACTGGGTGTTGTGGTCACACAGGTATATACACTCGTGTACTGGGTGTTGTGGTCACACAGGTATATACACTCGTGTACCGAGTGTTGTGGTCACAGGTATATACTCGTGTACTGGGTGTTGTGGTCACAGGTATATACTCGTGTACTGGGTGTTGTGGTCACAGGTATGTACTCGTGTACTGTGTTGTGGTCACAGGTATATACTCGTGTACTGAGTGTTGTGGTCACACAGGTATATACACTCGTGTACTGGGTGTTGTGGTCACACAGGTATATACACTCGTGTACTGGGTGTTGTGGTCACACAGGTATATACACTCGTGTACTGGGTGTTGTGATCACACAGGTATATACACTCGTGTACTGAGTGTTGTGGTCACTGGTATATACACTCGTGTACTGAGTGTTGTGGTCACACAGGTATATACACTCGTGTACTGAGTGTTGTGGTCACTGGTATATACACTCGTGTACTGAGTGTTGTGGTCACTGGTATATACACTCGTGTACTGAGTGTTGTGGTCACTGGTATATACACTCGTGTACTGAGTGTTGTGGTCACCGGTATATACACTCGTGTACTGAGTGTTGTGGTCACTGGTATATACACTCGTGTACTGAGTGTTGTGGTCACTGATATATACACTCGTGTACTGAGTGTTGTGGTCACTGGTATATACACTCGTGTACTGAGTGTTGTGGTCACTGGTATATACACTCGTGTACTGAGTGTTGTGGTCACAGGTATATACACTCGTGTACTGAGTGTTGTGGTCACAGGTATATACACTCGTGTACTGAGTGTTGTGGTCACAGGTATATACACTCGTGTACTGAGTGTTGTGGTCACTGGTATATACACTCGTGTACTGAGTGTTGTGGTCACTGGTATATACACTCGTGTACTGAGTGTTGTGGTCACAGGTATATACACTCGTGTACTGAGTGTTGTGGTCACAGGTATATACTCTCGTGTACTGAGTGTTGTGGTCACAGGTATATACACTCGTGTACTGAGTGTTGTGGTCACAGGTATATACACTCGTGTACTGAGTGTTGTGGTCACAGGTATATACACTCGTGTACTGAGTGTTGTGGTCACTGGTATATACTCTCGTGTACTGAGTGTTGTGGTCACAGGTATATACACTCGTGTACTGAGTGTTGTGGTCACAGGTATATACACTCGTGTACTGAGTGTTGTGGTCACAGGTATATACACTCGTGTACTGAGTGTTGTGGTCACAGGTATATACTCTCGTGTACTGAGTGTTGTGGTCACAGGTATATACTCTCGTGTACTGAGTGTTGTGGTCACAGGTATATACACTCGTGTACTGAGTGTTGTGGTCACTGGTATATACACTCGTGTACTGAGTGTTGTGGTCACTGGTATATACACTCGTGTACTGAGTGTTGTGGTCACTGGTATATACACTCGTGTACTGAGTGTTGTGGTCACAGGTATATACTCTCGTGTACTGAGTGTTGTGGTCACAGGTATATACACTCGTGTACTGAGTGTTGTGGTCACTGGTATATGCACTTGTGTACTGAGTGTTGTGGTCACACAGGTATATACTCTCGTGTACTGAGTGTTGTGGTCACAGGTATATACACTCGTGTACTGAGTGTTGTGGTCACTGGTATATACACTCGTGTACTGAGTGTTGTGGTCACTGGTATATACACTCGTGTACTGAGTGTTGTGGTCACAGGTATATACTCTCGTGTACTGAGTGTTGTGGTCACAGGTATATACACTCGTGTACTGAGTGTTGTGGTCACTGGTATATACACTCGTGTACCGAGTGTTGTGGTCACTGGTATATACACTCGTGTACTGAGTGTTGTGGTCACAGGTATATACACTCGTGTACTGAGTGTTGTGGTCACAGGTATATACTCTCGTGTACTGAGTGTTGTGGTCACAGGTATATACACTCGTGTACTGAGTGTTGTGGTCACTGGTATATACACTCGTGTACTGAGTGTTGTGGTCACACAGGTATATACTCTCGTGTACTGAGTGTTGTGGTCACAGGTATATACACTCGTGTACTGAGTGTTGTGGTCACTGGTATATACACTCGTGTACTGAGTGTTGTGGTCACTGGTATATACACTCGTGTACTGAGTGTTGTGGTCACTGGTATATACACTCGTGTACTGAGTGTTGTGGTCACTGGTATATACACTCGTGTACTGAGTGTTGTGGTCACTGGTATATACACTCGTGTACTGAGTGTTGTGGTCACTAGTATATACACTCGTGTACTGAGTGTTGTGGTCACAGGTATATACACTCGTGTACTGAGTGTTGTGGTCACAGGTATATACTCTCGTGTACTGAGTGTTGTGGTCACAGGTATATACACTCGTGTACTGAGTGTTGTGGTCACTGGTATATACACTCGTGTACTGAGTGTTGTGGTCACACAGGTATATACTCTCGTGTACTGAGTGTTGTGGTCACAGGTATATACACTCGTGTACTGAGTGTTGTGGTCACTGGTATATACACTCGTGTACTGAGTGTTGTGGTCACTGGTATATACACTCGTGTACTGAGTGTTGTGGTCACTGGTATATACACTCGTGTACTGAGTGTTGTGGTCACTGGTATATACACTCGTGTACTGAGTGTTGTGGTCACACAGGTATATTCACTCGTGTACTGAGTGTTGTGGTCACTGGTATATACACTCGTGTACTGAGTGTTGTGGTCACAGGTATATACACTCGTGTACGGAGTGTTGTGGTCACACAGGTATATACACTCGTGTACTGAGTGTTGTGGTCACTGGTATATACACTCGTGTACTGAGTGTTGTGGTCACTGGTATATACACTCGTGTACTGAGTGTTGTGGTCACTGGTATATACACTCGTGTACTGAGTGTTGTGGTCACAGGTATATACACTCGTGTACTGAGTGTTGTGGTCACAGGTATATACACTCGTGTAGTGAGTGTTGTGGTCACAGGTATATACACTCGTGTAGTGAGTGTTGTGGTCACAGGTATATACACTCGTGTACTGAGTGTTGTGGTCACAGGTATATACACTCGTGTACTGAGTGTTGTGGTCACAGGTATATACACTCGTGTACTGAGTGTTGTGGTCACAGGTATATACACTCGTGTACTGAGTGTTGTGGTCACAGGTATATACACTCGTGTAGTGAGTGTTGTGGTCACACACACTACACAAGTATGGATCATTGTCTGCTCTGTCTCCACTTATAAAATCTTTCACAAAATATTAACACATGTGCCATACCATATTAATCATGTTTTTTTTTATATTTCTAGTGTTGTCAAATATGATTTTTTGTCCAGTTTTAAATGCTACGTTTTTACACCTTTTTACATTGCTTAATTTTGATTATTTTTTTTAGCTGTTGCTGCTAAGCTTTTAATATAATTTTTAAAGCTTTTTTGAATACCAGAAGTTTTACACGTGGTTTTAGGTGCTTATATACATTAAGTACACCTGTTTTTGTCTGCAAAGTCAGCCTTTATATCTCGGCCCAAGGCCAGGCTCTGAGAGTAGAAAAACTCTCGAAACTCATCAAAGGTATACAAAAGGTAGGTGTGTGTGGGTGGTGAGGGACTTTTTATTGCGGCAATGTCGGTCAAATAAGTACAGCTGCCATATTGATATTTTTTTTTAAAGAATCATATTTTACACGACTCAGTTTTACAGAGTGTGAACTGTTATCTTGCCTCAGCTCACTGAAAGGTCTAGTCCTGTGTAAGGTATACTACCACCCCCAAGGATGCTGCCCACAACAATCATTTAACAACACCCAGGTACCTACTTACTGTCGGGGATCAGTGTTCAGTGTGTGAGCTGGGTGCGCTACCCAGCGATCCACGGAACACCACTTTTTATTATCCTACTCAAAGTATCTTAACACAGCCATAATTTAGTTAATATTATTAAGTCTCAAAGAAATCAGATTGATTTTCGCCGAGTTCTTGCAGCATTTAATTTATGTATACCGGACATATGTGGCAAAACGATGCAGCCTTTTGAGCTAAGATCGCAAATTCTGGCTAAAATGTATGACATGTATATAATTTGCTGGAAGCAGTGTTTTGTATGGCAGTGTAATTATATGTCTGTCTCTCCCCACAGGTTTGTTGATGGAGGTCTGGTGGTGGTGACGGGAACTCCAGGAAACTGGTAAATGTTGATTACATTTTACTTTCATAGACTTAAACCAGCACTTGAGGCTTTCATAGCCTTAAACCAGCACTTCAGACTACTACTGAATAAAAAGGGAGAGTGCTACCGCGATGTTACAACCTCGGAGGTCTTGTCTTACCTCAGTTTTTATTTAATCCTGCATCTAATATTGGCATTGTTATTGTGTATATAGGTGTTTCGTTTGTTGTTAGTAAGAGACACAGATATTGGATACTGAATAAAGTTGGAACCAAGCGGTATCAGATATGCTGCAGGCCAGGGACAAATATCTTCAAGCTGAAGCTCGACCAGTATCTCCGTCAGATGCCAGATCAACCAGGTTGTGATAGATACGTCAGCCAGATTGCCGCCAACTGGAATAGCCTGGTTGATCAGGCTATGCCTCGCCCATGAAGGACAGTCTACAGTAGTAGTAAACATAGCGATACCGGTCATGGGTGCATCACAGATATATTTAAGCCAGAGGTTGGCTAATTTGTCATAATTTTTTGAGATATTCCACATAAGAATCAGTCGAGTAGTGAAGGATCGTTAATGTATTGATAATCTTAGGAGAGAGAGTGAAACTGTTGTATAATAGGAAGTGTTGCCTGGCTGCTTATGGAGTTGCTCCAGGTGGTGATAGAACCTTGAGAACAATGGTCTGGTAAACACCAGTAAACTTACTATATTTGTTCGTATGTTTAAAGGGGCTGTTGATATAACAGACCCGGTTAAGATAAGTCTAGGCTTAAGATGACTCGGCTTGTGCAGTCCTCTCCATGATGTGAGCAAAGTTGTGCCTTGTGTAGTGTATGTCTAGTATATAGAGGAAATATGTAAATGGTATTTTCTTAGCCTTAGTCTCTTGAACATGTCCAGGTTTTCTTTGATTATTTAAATGATCAACATCAAATAAAAAATGTATATAATGTCGTGCCGAATAGGTAAAACTTGCTGTTTTGGCTTAAATAGTAACGCTCTTCTTGCCGAATAAGGCAAACAAAAATTTGTGTATGTAGTAATTTCGCAAAAATCATTCTTGTTTGTTTATTATTAAATTATTTTAAACTTATCTAAGATATATTTAGTTGGATTAGGCTAAATTCAATGAGGCTTGTTATAATAAGGTTAGGTAAGTTTTCTAAGGTTCTTTTGGTACAAAATTACTAATTTTTACATTAACATAAATGAAAATATTTATCTTTAAACGTATAAGAGAAAATTTTAGAAAGGACTTAATTTTAAATGAGTTTCCAGCTAATTAACCAATTTTACCTATTCGGCACGACATATATATTATGCAGAAATCGCGAACAAGCGATATAATATGCAAAACAACCAGGGGGAGGAGTTAAATATCTCTAGACTTTTCTAATCAACATATCAGGAGGTTGCAGTGTTACAGTCTCCACAATAAGGGTACCCAAATATTGCACACGCGTCTTGTTCATCTGCATGTGGTGTCACCGTATGAAAGTATTAGCTGTATGCGCACTGCACCTTCACAGCTACAGCAAGATTGACAGCCATTTTCAGCGATCATTGTTCAGGTCAAGTACTAGTTCTATGTTGTGTACACTGCACCTTGGCAGCTACAAGACTGACGACCATTTTTGAGGTCATGTTAACAAGCTCCCCAGACTGCGGTGACAGATTTGAGATTATTTATAGCAAATCTCCCCGCCAACTGTCTGTTAAGCAGCTATAGGTCTTATCCCAGACCACGAGATATCTTAAAAGTCAATGTATTGAAGTCAATCTCTTCCCCTCTAAAAGGGTTTTACAGAGTTAGCTTAAGAGCTGTTACCTACTTAGCTCATTTGAAAGTCATTTTTATTATGAGACATACACATAGGGAATATGATGAAGTTGGAGCCATCTGTGGACCAGCGATTTCATTTAGTTAACTGACTTTATTTCATCGGTGTTATTATACTGTACGAACATGTTCCAGACTCGAGTCATCCTAAGAATAAATGATCTCAGACTATCTTGAGAACGGTACAGCCAGGGTGTAGCTGCTGTTGGCTACCCGTCTTGTTGTGTAGAAGCTCTCTTTTTCGCTGTCCACTAAGTTTGCCGATTCTCTCTCTCTCTCTCTCTCTCTCTCTCTCTCTCTCTCTCTCTCTCTCTCTCTCTCTCTCTCTCTCTCTCTCTCTCTCTCTCTCTCTCTCTCCTCTCTTTCTTTTATTGTTAACATATGCGGCAGGAAACTCAAACTTGGATGTTTTCTGCGAACATGTTGTGTTTGCTTATTCACATTCCTTGAAACACGCCTCGAATTTGTCTGTTACACGTTGTCACGTTGGAAGGTGGTTACATATTTTATGCAACATTGTGTTTGTATGTGGATGGTGGGGAAATGGGTGGGTAGGTTTTTGTGTGAATGGGGAAGACGTGTGAGTGTGTGTGACGTGTTTATTCACCGAGTTCTACTACTGACAGAGTTGTGTTGGCAGAAATTGAAATTCTTCTCCTGGCTCCTAGGATGCTTTGATGAGCATTAGTGATTTCTGATGATTAAGACACATGAGCAACAGTTGGGTATCTTTATTGGTGAAGCGTTTCACCTACACAGTAGACCTGCTGTGTAGGCGAAATGTTTCATTTTCTGTCTTAATCATCAACTTGTCGGTATTTTATACCATTATCAACATTACTAATTTCCGGCCCAAGAGGCCAGCAGTGATGGGTTTTTCAACTAGTTTCTAAAAATATACTTCCTGGCATTCCTATGATCTATGACTACAGCTTCTGATTGTGTACTCTTGACCCAGTGTGTGAAGGGACACGGAAGAGGTAGTGTGTACTCACTGATCGCTACTAGGTCCTCTCTCTCTCTCTCTCTCTCTCTCTCTCTCTCTCTCTCTCTCTCTCTCTCTCTCTCTCTCTCTCTCTCTCTCTCTCTCTCTCTCTCTCTCTCTCTCTCTCTCTCTCTGCGCCTTCAGAGCTTTGTCATACCTCGTTTTAAAGCTATGTATGGTTCCTGCCTCCACTACATCACTTGTTAGGCTATTGCGCTTCCTGACGACTCTGTGACTGAAGAAATACTTCCTAGCATCCCTATGACTCGTCTGAGTCTTCAGCTTCCAATTGTGACCCCTTGTTTCTGTGTCCCCTCTCTGGAACAACCTGTCTCTGTCTACCTTATCTATTCCACGCAGTATTTTGTATGTCGTTATCATGTCTCCCGTGACCCGCCTGTTCTCCAATGTCGTCAGTCCGATTTCCCTCAACCTTTCTTCGTAGGACATACCCCTGAGCTCCGGAACTAGCCTTGTTGCAAACCTTTGCACTTTCTCTAATTTCTTGACGTGTTTGCCCAGGTGTGGGTTCCAAACTGGAGCTGCATACCCCAGTATGGGCCTGATATACACATTGTACAGTGTCTTGAACGATTCCTTACTAAGGTATCGGAACGCTATTCTCAGGTTTGCCAGGCGCCCGTATGCTGCAGCAGTTATCTGGTTGATGTGTGCCTCCGGAGACATGCTCGGTGTTATAATCACCCCAAGATCTTTCTCCTTGAGCGAGGTTTGCAGTCCTTGGCCACCTACCTGGAGGTTACCTGGAGGTTATTCCGGGGATCAACGCCCCCGCGGCCCGGTCCATGACCAGGCCTCCCGATGGATCAGGGCCTGATCAACTAGGCTGTTACTGCTGGCTGCACGCAGTCCAACGTACGAGCCACAGCCCGGCTGATCCGGCACTGACTTTAGGTATCTGTCCAGCTCTCTCTTGAAGGCAGCCAGGGGCTTATTGGCAATTCCCCTAATGCTTGATGGGAGGCTGTTGAACAGTTTTGGGCCCCGGACACTTATGGTGTTTTCCCTTAGTGTACCAATGGCGCCCCTACTTTTTATTGGGGGCATTTTGCATCGCATGCCCAGTCTTTTACTTTCGTAGGGAGTGATTTCTGTGTGCAGATTTGGGACCATTCCTTCCAAGATTTTCCAAGTGTAGATTATGATATATCTCTCCCTCCTGCGTTCCAACGAGTACAAGTCAAGTGCTTCCAAGCGTTCCCAGTAGTTAAGGTGCTTGACAGAACTTACACGTGCAGTAAAGGATCTCTGTACACTCTCTAGATCTGCGATTTCACCTGCTTTGATTGGAGATGTTAATGTACAGCAGTATTCCAGCCTAGAGAGAACAAGTGATTTGAAAAGGATCATCATGGGCTTGGCATCTCTCGTTTTGAAAGTTCTCATTATCCATCCTATCATTTTCTTTGCACGTGCGATCGTGGCACTGTTGTGATCCTTGAAAGTGAGATCCTCACACATTACTACTCCCAGGTCTCTTACATTATTTTTCCACTCTATTGTATGGCCAGAGTCTGTAGTATTCTCTGTTCTAGTTGTTATCTCCTCCAGCTCTCCATAACGGAGTAGTTGGAATTTGTCCTCATTGAACATCATATTGTTTACCGTTGCCCACTGGAAGACTTTGTTTATATCTTCTTGGAGGTTAACCGCGTCCTCAGCAGATGACAGCCTCATGCAGATCCTAGTATCATCCGCAAAAGATGATACGGTGCTGTGGTGTATATCTCTGTCTATGTCTGATATGAGGATAAGGAATAAGATGGGGGCGAGTACTGTGCCTTGTGGAACAGAGCTCTTCACTATGGCAGCCTCGATTTAACTCTGTTGACCACTACTCTTTGTGTTCGATTTGTTAGGAAGTTGAAGATCCATCTCCCCACTTTCCCAGTTATTCCTTTAGCACGTATTTTATGGGCTATTACGCCATGATCGCATTTGTCAAATGCTTTTGCAAAGTCTGTGTATATTACATCTGCATTCTGATTTTCTTCCAGTGCATCCAAGGCCATGTCATAGTGATCCAGTAGATGTGAGAGGCAGGAGCGACCTGCCCTGAACCCATGTTGCCCTGGATTGTGCAGATTTTGGGAATCCAGGTGATTTGCAATCCTGCTTCTTAGCACTCTTTCAAAGATTTTTATGATGTGGGACGTCAGAGCTATTGGTCTATAGTTCTTAGCTAATGCTTTGCTGCCACCTTTATGGAGTGGGGCTATATCCGTTGTTTTAAGTGACTGTGGAATTTCACCTATGTTCAAGCTCCTCCTCCATAGTGTACTTAGGGCACGCGAGAGGAGTTTCTTGCAGTTCTTAATGAAAACAGAGTTCCACGAGTCTGGGCACGGGGCTGAGTGCATAGGCATGTTGTCAATGGCTTATTCGAAATCTATCGGAGTTAGGTTAATGTCGGAAATCTGGCATACATTTATGGAGTTTTGAGGCTCATTCATGAAGAAATCATTTGGGTCGTCGATCCTCAGACCGATTAGTGGTTCACTAAACACAGAGTCGTACTGGGATTTCAATATTTCACTCATTTCTTTGTTGTCATCTGTGTAAGTCCCATCCTGTCTGAGTAAGGGCCCGATACTAGATGTGGTATTTGCCTTGTTTTTGGCAAATGAGAAGAAATATTTTGAATTTCTTTCCATTTCACTAATAGCTTTAAGCTCCTCCTGTCTCTCCTGGTTCCTGTAAGAGTCATTTAACTTAAGTTCGATAGTTTCCACTTCCCTGGTCAGCGCCTCCTTTCGTGTATCAGATATTCTAGCACTCCTGAGGAGCTCAGTGACTTCGTCGTCTTCTGTAGAGGGAGCGTCTTTCTCCAGTTTGCTCCTGCTCTTCTTTCTTAGGGGAATATGCCTAGAACATGCTTCGGCTGCCAGGAAGTTGATCCTTTCAAGGCACTGGTTTGGATCCATGTCATTTAAGACATCTTCCCAACATGTTTCGTTTAGGACATGGTTTACCTGGTCCCAGTTGATGTTCTTGTTGTTGAAGTTGTATTTTGTGAAGACACCGTCACAGGTACATGCATTCTGCTGATCAGGACCCCTATGCATGTACGTCTGGACTTCGATTAGCTTGTGATCGGAATTAGTTGTTTTTGATATTCTTATGTCTCTTATCAGGTCCTCATTATTTGTGAAGATAAGGTCAAGTGTGTTTTCTAGTCTTGTTGGCTCCACTATCTGCTGGCTTAAGGTGTGTTTTTCGCAGACTTAGTAGCTCATGTGTGTGTGACCTTCCATCTGCGCTACCTCCGGGGATTGTTTCAGCTATAACATTATTTGCTACATTCTTCCATTTTGTATGCCGTAGGTTGAAATCACCAAGCAGTAAGATGTTTGGGGATGGAGCTGGAAGGTTTTCCAAACAGTAATCAATTTTCAGTAGCTGTTCCTTGAACTGTTGTGGGGTTGCATCTGGTGGCTTGTATACAACCACAATGACTAGGTTTTGGTTCTCGATCTTTATTGATAGCACTTCAACTACCTCATTTGTGGTCTTCAGCAACACCGTGCAGATAAGGGACTGCGGTCTTCTTTGCCCTTCTTTGATCTTCATGACTTTGCACTTGGCAGGGTT
Source organism: Cherax quadricarinatus (assembly GCF_038502225.1). Lineage (NCBI taxonomy): Eukaryota > Metazoa > Arthropoda > Malacostraca > Decapoda > Parastacidae > Cherax > Cherax quadricarinatus. The sequence continues at coordinate 16,998,190 of NC_091341.1, forward strand.
GAATTCAAGAAGCCAGTTGCTGGATCACGTGTCCAACCTGTCCAGGTCTCTTTGAAGTCCTGCCTGGTCCTCATCTGGTTTAATTCTCATTAACTTCACATCTGCGAACAGGGACACCTCTGAGTCTATCCCTTCCATCATGTCATTCACATATACCAACGAGAACAAGAGGCACTAAATTACAGGCCAGTGTCACTGACCTATATAGTATGCAAAGTCATGGAGAAGTTTCTCAGGAGGAGAGTGGTGGAGCACCTGGAACGGAACAAGATTATAAACGATAACCAGCACGGATTCATGGAAGGAAAATCCTGTGTCACAAACCTTCTGGAGTTCTATGACAAAGTTACAGAAGTGCGACACGAGAGAGGGGGGTGGGTTGATTGCATTTTCTTGGACTGCAAGAAGGCCTTCGACATAGTTCCTCACAAAAGACTAGTGCAGAAACTAGAGGACCAGGCACGTATAACAGGAAGGGCACTGCAATGGATCAGAGAATACCTGACGGGGGGGGGGGCAACAACGAGTCATGGTACGAGATGAGGTATCACAGTGGGCACCTGTGACGAGCGGGGTCCCACAGGGGTCGGTCCTAGGACCAGTGCTATTTCAGCTGCTGCAGTAATTATTTGGTTGATGTGCGCCTCAGGAGATGTGCCCAGTGTTATAGTCACCCCAAGATCCTTTTCCTAGAGTGAGGTTTGTAGTCTCTGGCCCCCTAGACTGTGCACCGTCTGCGGTCTTCTTTGCCCTTCCCCAATCTTCATTACTTTGCACTTGATGGGGTTAAACCCCAGGAGACAGTTGCTGGACCAGGCCTGCAGCCTGTCCAGATCCCTTTGTAGTTCTGCCTGGTCCTCGTCCGATTGAATTCTTCTCTTCAACTTCACATCATCTGCCAACAGGGGCACTTCTGAGTCTATTCTTTCCGTCATGTCGTTCACAAATACCAGAAACAGTACCGGTCCTAGGACTGATCCCTGTGGCAACCCACTCGTCACAGACGCCCCATGACTCGCTGTTGTCTTCCTGACAACTATTCCCTGATCCATTGTAGTGCCTTCCCTGTTATCCCTGCCTGGTCCTCCAGCTTTTGCGCTAATCTTTTGTGTGGAACTGTGTAAAACGCCTTCTTGCAGTCCAAGAAATTGTAATCTACCCACCCCTCTCTCTCTTGTCTTACCGCTGTCACTCCAGTAGGTTTATGACAGGATTTCCCATCCCTGAAACCGTGCTGGCTGTCGTTGATAAGCTCATTCCTTTCTAGGTGTGTGTGTGTGTGTGTGTGTGTGTGTGTGTGTGTGTGTATGTGTGTGTGTGTGTGTGTGTGTGTGTATGTGTGTGTGTGTGTGTGTGTGTATGTGTGTGTGTGTGTGTGTGTGTGTTTGTGTGTGTGTTTGTGTGTGTATGTGTATGTGTGTGTGTGTGTGTGTGTGTGTGTGTGTGTGTGTGTGTGTGTATGTGTATGTGAAGAGGGTAGAGGGTTGGGGGGTGCTTGTGTGTAGGTAGTTATACGTGTGATTGGATGTAGGTGTTCATGCCGTGGTTGCCTGGTGGATGTTCCGGGGGCGAACGCCCCCGCGGCCCAGTCTGTAACTGGGTGTGGATATAATTACATGGTTATAGTAGTTTACCTGTTATCAGCTGCATCTCGCCTCTTCAGATGGTAAACAGACGTGTTCTTCACCTATGACATCCTTCAAGCTGTCAGTAGTGTCATCTTCCACTTGTGTCTCAACACTTCTCGTGGGATAAATGTGACTCTTAATGTCATTTGGATATTCACTTTTCATTGTGACACCTTCATTTCATTCTTTTCATGATAAGTATTATTTATTTGTATCCTTTCTCTCTTCTAGTGTCCAGAGTTCGCATTTTTTTTTTCATCTGCTCTCTTCGTGTTTTATATTGCATGTGGGCTCAACGCCGGCGCTGCATATTCGAGAATTGGTTCAACATATGTTGCTTACGTGAACATTCGTTACATATGTTGAATATATGTTGCATATATTAAAGGTCCTGAATGACTTTCTTATATTTACGGGTTTGGCATACACCTCCGGCGTTATTAGTTATTACAGTATATTATAAATGGTATACAATACCGTCAAGTTGATGAGCAAGAATACACAAATAACCCTCACATGGGGGAGAGAAAAGCTTATAACGACCTTTCGGTCCGTCATGGACTATTCACAAGTCACATTGATAGAAGTGTCTCTCTTCTGACTCCGTTTCGGACCGAGACGGTCCGATTAGACACTAGGCCTGTTGTATATGAGTGTGTATGTGTATATATGTGAGTGTGTGTGTGTGTGTTAGTTACCATTTTGTCCTAGGCACATGTCGATTAGACACGGACCGAAACGGAGTCATAAGCTTTTCTCTTTCCCATGTACTGGTCATTTATGTATTATTCCAGTAACGGTATTGTGCCTTTTTTGTTCTTTCCGGGTAAGAGACACATGCTACTCTTCGGTATTCTTGTTGTAGAAACTTTCCGCCCTCATTGGTGTAGTGTGTACTTCCCTTGACACGTTGAGTCTCATGGTTAATTAAAATATTTGATTCTATCTTGAGTTGTTATTTATCCACGTGTTTGGTTTCTCGTCTCACTCGCTCATTTTGTATTTATTTCCTTCATTTTCCAGGATTGATTCCAGCAGTCATGCGATCATTCCAGTGTCGGTCAAGGTTACCTTCTAGGTTTTACAAGCACTCGCTAGTGTGAACTTTCTTTATCTTTTCTCCGTGTGCAAACACTGACTCTCAATATATTAGACATCAGGAGAGGTTATTTACTAATGAAATATTCCAGGAACTAAGGCAGAAGTTTTAAAGAAAAAAAAAACGGTGCCTGGTTAGCTACTTTACGATGACTGTGTAGGCCTGCGGATTACTAATATCAACGACCTGCTTGTCCAGACAGTCAACAAGGAATCGTTGAAGTACTAGATGATGGCCTTTGCACCTCAGAACCACTTCTTCACTGTTGAATGATTGATCACATCATCATAATCTCTGCTACCACTGTCTCCATATTCAGTCACCTCTGTATTCCACTGAAGAAGCCTACTATGCAGGCAAAACATTTCTGAAAGTAAGATACCTAATTGTTGCGCTTGGGTCTTACTCATATACCAGCCATCAAGAATGTTTGACCTCAAATGAGGATGCAAGAGTTGCTGTTAGTTACCATTTTGTCCTAGGCACATGCCGATTAGACACTAGGCCTGTTGCATATGAGTACGTGTTAGTTAGTTACCATTTTGTCCTAGGCACATGTCGATTAGACACTAGGCCTGTTGTATATGAGTACGTGTTAGTTAGTTACCATTTTGTCCTAGGCACATGTCGATTAGACACTAGGCCTGTTGTATATGAGTACGTGTGTGTGTACTCACCTAGTTGTACTCACCTAGTTGAGGTTGCGGGGGTCGAGTCCGAGCTCCTGGCCCCGCCTCTTCACTGATCGCTACTAGGTCACTCTCCCTGAGCCGTGAGCTTTATCATACCTCTGCTTAAAGCTATGTATGAATCCTGCCTCCACTACATCGCTTCCCAAACTATTCCACTTACTGACTACTCTGTGGCTGAAGAAATACTTCCTAACATCCCTGTGATTCATCTGTGTCTTCAGCTTCCAACTGTGTCCCCTTGTTACTGTGTCCAATCTCTGGAACATCCTGTCTTTGTCCACCTTGTCAATTCCTCTCAGTATTTTGTATGTCGTTATCATGTCCCCCCTATCTCTCCTGTCCTCCAGTGTCGTCAGGTTGATTTCTCTTAACCTCTCCTCGTAGGACATACCTCTTAGCTCTGGGACTAGTCTTGTTGCAAACCTTTGCACTTTCTCTAGTTTCTTCACGTGCTTGGCTAGGTGTGGGTTCCAAACTGGTGCCGCATGATGTGTGTGTGTGTGTGTGTGTGTGTGTGTGTGTGTGTGTGTGTGTGTGTGTGTGTGTGTTTTAGTGTGTGTGTTTGTGTGTGTGTGTGTTTTAGTGTGTGTGTTTTAGTGTGTGTGTGTGTGTGTGTGTGTGTGTGTGTGTGTGTATTTTAGTGTGTGTGTGTTTTAGTTAATGTGTGTATGTGTGTGTATACTCACCTAGTTGTGGTTGCAGGGGTCGATTCATAGCTCCTGGCCCCGCCTCTTCACTGGCCGCTACTAGGTCACCCTCCCTGCTCCATGAGCTTTATCATACCTTTGCTTAAAGCTATGAATGGATCCTGTCTCCACTACATCGCTTCCCAAACTATTCCACTTCCTGACTACTCTGTGACTGAAGAAATACTTCCTAACATACCTGTAATTCATCTGTGTCTTCAACTTCCAACTGTGCCCCCTTTTTTCTGTGTCCCATCTCTGGAACATTCTGTCTCTGTCCACCTTGTCAATTCCTCTCAGTATTTTATATGTCGTTATCATGTCTCCCCTATCTCTCCTGTCCTCTAGTGTCGTCAGGTCGATTTTCCTTAACCTCTCCTCGTAGGACATACCCCTTAGCTCTGGGACTAATCTTGTTGCAAACCTTTGCACTTTCTCTAGTTTCTTTACGTGCTTGGCTAGAAGTGGGTTCCAAACTGGTGCTGCATACTCCAATATGGGCCTAGCGTACACAGTGTACAGGGTCCTGAACGATTCCTTATTAAGATAGCGGAATGCTGTTCTCAGGTTTGCTAGGCAACCATATGCTGCAGCAGTTATTTGGTTGATGTGCGCCTCAGGAGATGTGCCTGATGTTATACTCACCCCAAGACCTTTTTCCTTGAGTGAGGTCTGTAGTCTCTGGCCCCCTAGACTGTACTCCGTCTGCGGTCTTCTTTGCCCTTCCCCAATCTTCATGACTTTGCACTTGGTGGGGTTAAACTCCAGGAGCCAATTGCTGGACCAGGCCTGCACCCTGTCCAGATCCCTTTGTAGTTCTGCCTGGTCCTCGTCCGATTGAATTCTTCTCATCAACTTCACATCATATGCAAACAGGGACACTTCTGAGTCTATTCCTTCCGCCACGTCGTTCACAAATACCAGAAACAGCACCGGTCCTTGAACTGACCCCTGTGGAACTCCACTCGTCACAGGCGCCCAATCTGACACCTCGCCTCGTACCATGACTCACTGCTGTCTTCCTGATAGGTATTCCCTGATCCATTGTAGTGTCTTCCCTGTTATCCTTGCCTGGTTCTCCAGTGCTGTGTGTGTGTGTGTGTGTGTGTGTGTGTGTGTGTGTGTGTGTGTGTGTGTGTAAGGAATATTATAAAGCGTGAAACAGGTTCTAAATGAACGAGAAGTTATATATTGTTGATGTTATTATAGTGTTATTAACCTTTTTTTAGCTGGCTATTATTGGATTACCGAACACTCAGAGAGCAATTGTGAGTTAATCCACGGTTTTAGGCACTTTGACGTGCAGTCATTGCAGCGAGACACAGCGACAGAGAAAGTGACAGATAGAGAGAGAGACACTTTTCGTTTATCAACGTACATCAAGGCTGGCAATCTTCTTTCTTCTTGATGTGGTAGTGTCCAGACAAGTGATGAAATTACCTGAGGGTTTCAGGTGTGAGGAGTTGATTGCACCTAGGAGTTTAGAGAAACGATAGGCTAACAGATCGGCTAACTTGTGGGGAAGCAGCCCAGGCCTCCTCTAGCTGTACGTGTCGGTTTATCAAGTGTCGGCTACGCCATACTTCAAAATACATACTTGACGAATGCCAGGAGGCCAGCTGTAGTAACCCTGCGGTGTGGACGCACTGGAAGTCATTTGCTCATCAGGAAAGAGGAAAATGTTTCCCCGGGCGATTAAACATCGGCTGTTGTACCGTAAGATATTTACAGAGAGTCTTGTGCTAAAATATCGTGGGGGGGGGGTTCGATTCCCGGCCAGTCGTAGTATATTACATATATATATATATATATATATATATATATATATATATATATATATATATATATATATAATACACACACTATAAATACATTCATTTGTATTGTGTTGAGAGGTGTAGAGCGGTGTAAGATGCTTACACTAAGCACAGGTCACTGACTGGGTCGCTAGTTTCTATACCTGGCGAATTTCTCTACACATGCATATTTGTATGTTTGATAGTGTTATGGACTCAGTGCTTGCACCTGATGTGAGTATATGGTTATTGCTTCTTCTGCTGCTTCCTTTAGTGTTTATTACTTTAGTAGTGCACTGCTTCCTCATATTCTTTTTATGATGTAAATTTTAGACATTAATATAGATGTAAACACTTAAAAGGCGTTAAAATTTGAACGCATTTAAAGAGAATTTTTCATGAAGTATGTTTATATTGTACACAGGGAAGTGCCACTAGAGTTGATACGTCCCTATATACATTATATATATATATATATATATATATATATATATATATATATATATATATATATATATATATATATATATATATATATATATATATATATATATATATATTGAAGAAAACGTTAGGAAATTGACGCTGCATATTTCCTGGAGAGAAGGACGGTGGTATAAAGTAAAGTGGGAAGACTTCCAGCAACTGTTACAGTTTGGTGAATAGTTCCATTTTTTGTGTGTGAAATTTAATGGAAAGTAAATATTTTCCAGGTTCCAGCCACACATCTTGCCAGAATTTTTTATACCAAATTTGTAAAAAAGCCATAACAAAAATAATTTTCTTAAGTACAGTCTTGAGTACTAGAGCGTCCAGTAGGTGGTGACTTGTGTGGTGGTGGTGACTCGTGTGGTGGTGGTGACTGTTGTGCTGGTGGTGGTGGTGGTGACTCGTGTGGTGGAGGTGGCTCGTGTGGTGAACATTAAAATGGTATAAAATACCGACAGGTTGTTAGGTACCTAACAACTCGTGTGGTGGTGGTGACTGGTGTGGTGGTGGTGACTGGTGTGGTGGTGGTGACTGGTGTGGTGGTGGTGACTGGTGTGGTGGTGGTGACTGGTGTGGTGGTGGTGACTGGTGTGGTGGTGGTGACTGGTGTAGTTGTGGTGACTGGTGTGGTGGTGGTGACTGGTGTGGTGGTGGTGACTGGTGTGGTGGTGGTGACTGGTGTGGTGGTGGTGACTGGTGTGGTGGTGGTGGTGACTCGTGTGGTGGTGGTGGTGACTCGTGTGGTGGTGGTGGTGACTCGTGTGGTGGTGGTGACTCGTGTGGTGGTGGTGGCTCGTGTGGTGGTGGTGACTCGTGTGGTGGTGACTCGTGTGGTGGTGGTGGTGACTCGTGTGGTGGTGACTCGTGTGGTGGTGGTGGTGACTCATGTGGTGGTGGTGACTGTTGTGCTGGTGGTGGTGGTGACTCGTGTGGTGGTGGTGACTGTTGTGCTGGTGGTGGTGGTGACTCGTGTGGTGGTGGTGGTGGTGACTCGTATGGTGGTGGTGGTGATGGTGACTGTTGTGGTGGTGGTGGTGACTCGTGTGGTGGTGGTGACTCGTGTGGTGGTGGTGACTCGTGTGGTGGTGGTGACTCGTGTGGTGGTGGTGGTGACTCGTGTGGTGGTGGTGACTGTTGTGGTGGTGGTGGTGACTCGTGTGGTGGTGGTGACTCGTGTGGTGGTGGTGACTCGTGTGGTGGTGGTGACTCGTGTGGTGGTGGTGACTCGTGTGGTGGTGGTGAATCGTGTGGTGGTGGTGACTGTTGTGCTGGTGGTGGTGATGACTCGTGTGGTGGTGGTGGTGACTCGTATGGTGGTGGAGGTGACTCGTGTGGTGGTGGTGGTGGTGGTGGTGGTGACTCGTATGGTGGTGGTGGTGGTGGTGGTGACTGTTGTGCTGGTGGTGGTGGTGGTGACTGTTGTGCTGGTGGTGGTGGTGGTGACTCGTGTGGTGGTGGTGACTGTTGTGCTGGTGGTGACTCGTGTGGTGGTGGTCACTTGTGCTGGTGGTGGTGGTGACTCGTGTGGTGGTGACTGTTGTGCTGGTGGTGGTGGTGGTGGTGACTCGTGTGGTGGTGGTGACTGTTGTGCTGCTGGTGGTGGTGGTGATGGTGACTGTTGTGCTGGTGGTGGTAGTGACTCGTGTGGTGGTGGTGACTGTTGTGGTGGTGGTGGTGGCGGTGACTCTTGTGCTGCTGCTGGTGGTGACTCGTGTGGTGGTGGTGACTGTTGTGGTGGTGGTGTCGACTCGTGTGCTGGTGGTGACTTGTGGTGGTCACTGTTGTGCTGGTGGTGGTGGTGACTCGTGGTGGTGACTGTTGTGGTGGTGGTGGTGTCGCATCGTGTGCTGGTGGTGACTGTTGTGGTGGTGGTGGTCACTGTTGTGCTGGTGGTGACTGGTGTGTTGGTAGTGGTGGTGACTGGTGTGCTGGTGGTGGTGGTGACTGTTGTGCTGGTGGTGGTGGTGACTGTTGTGGTGGTGGTGACTGTTGTGGTGGTGACTGGTGTGTTGGTGGTGTTGGTGACTCGTGTGGTGGTGGTGACTGTTGTGGTGGTGGTGGTGTCGCATCGTGTGCTGGTGGTGACTGTTGTGGTGGTGACTCGTGTGATGGTGGTGACTGTTGTGGTGGTGACTCGTGTGGTGGTGGTGACTGTTGTGGTGGTGGTGACTCGTGTGGTGGTGGTGACTGTTGTGGTGGTGGTGACTCGTGTGGTTGTGGTGACTGTTGTGGTGGTGGTGACTCGTGTGGTGGTGGTGACTGTTGTGCTGGTGGTGGTGACTGTTGTGCTGGTGGTGGTGGTGACTGTTGTGCTGGTGGTGGTGGTGACTGTTGTGCTGGTGGTGGTGACTCGCGTGGTGGTTGTCACTGTTGTGCTGGTGGTGGTGGTGACTCGTGTGGTGGTGGTCACTGTTGTGCTGCTGCTGGTGGTGGTGACTGGTGTGTTGGTGGTGGTGACTGTTGTGCTGGTGGTGGTGGTGACTCGTGTGGTGGTGGTGACTGTTGTGGTGGTGGTGGTGGTGACTCGTGTGGTGGTGGTGACTGTTGTGGTGGTGGTGGTGGTGACTCGTGTGGTGGTGGTGACTGTTGTGGTGGTGACTCGTGTGGTGGTGGTGACTGTTGTGGTGGTGGTGGTGGTGGTGGTGACTGTTGTGCTGGTGGTGGTGACTGTTGTGCTGGTGGTGGTGACTCGCGTGGTGGTGGTCACTGTTGTGCTGGTGGTGGTGGTGACTCGTGTGGTGGTGGTGACTGTTGTGCTGGTGGTGGTGGTGACTCGTGTGGTGGTGGTGACTGCTGTGCTGGTGGTGGTGGTGGTGATTCGTGTGATGGTGGTGACTGGTGTGTTGGTGGTGGTGGTGACTCGTGTGGTGGTGGTCACTTGTGCTGGTGGTGGTGGTGACTGTTGTGGTGGTGACTCGTGTGGTGGTGGTGACTGTTGTGCTGGTGGTGGTGGTGGTGGTGACTCGTGTGGTGGTGGTGACTTGTGCTGCTGGTGGTGGTGGTGATGGTGACTGTTGTGCTGGTGGTGGTAGTGACTCGTGTGGTGGTGGTGACTGTTGTGGTGGTGGTGGTGGCGGTGACTGTTGTGCTGCTGCTGGTGGTGACTCGTGTGGTGGTGGTGACTGTTGTGGTGGTGGTGGTGTCGACTCGTGTGCTGGTGGTGACTTGTGGTGGTCACTGTTGTGCTGGTGGTGGTGGTGACTCGTGTGGTGGTGGTGACTGTTGTGGTGGTGGTGGTGTCGCATCGTGTGCTGGTGGTGACTGTTGTGGTGGTGGTGGTCACTGTTGTGCTGGTGGTGACTGGTGTGTTGGTAGTGGTGGTGACTGGTGTGTTGGTGGTGGTGGTGACTGTTGTGGTGGTGGTGACTGGTGTGTTGGTGGTGGTGACTGTTGTGGTGGTGGTGACTGTTGTGGTGGTGACTGGTGTGTTGGTGGTGTTGGTTTTGGTGGTGACTGGTGTGTTGGTGGTGGTGGTTGTGACTGTTGTGGTGGTGGTGACTGTTGTGCTGGTGGTGGTGGTGACTGTTGTGCTGGTGGTGGTGACTTGTGCTGGTGGTGGTGACTTGTGGTGGTGACTGTTGTGCTGATGGTGGTGACTCATGTGGTGGTGGTGACTGTTGTGCTGGTGGTGGTGACTGTTGTGCTGATGGTGGTGGTGGTGGTGGTGACTCGTGTGGTGGTGGTGACTGTTGTGCTGATGGTGGTGGTGGTGACTCGTGTGGTGGTGGTGACTGTTGTGCTGGTGGTGACTGGTGTGTTGGTGGTGGTGGTGACTGGTGTGTTGGTGGTGGTGGTGGTGGTGACTGGTGTGTTGGTGGTGGTGGTGGTGACTCGTGTGGTGGTGGTGACTGGTGTGTTGGTGGTGGTGGTGGTGACTCGTGTGGTGGTGGTGACTCGTGTGGTGGTGGTGACTCGTGTGGTGGTGGTGACTCGTGTGGTGGTGGTGGTCACTGTTGTGCTGGTGGTGGTGGTGACTCGTGTGGTGGTGGTGACTGTTGTGCTGGTGGTGGTGGTGACTCGTGTGGTGGTGGTGACTTGTGCTGGTGGTGGTGACTCGTGTGGTGGTGGTGGTGACTGGTGTGCTGGTGGTGACTGGTGTGTTGGTGGTGGTGACTGGTGTGGTGGTGGTGACTGGTGTGGTGGTGGTGACTGGTGTGCTGGTGGTGCTGGTGGTGAGTGGTGTGCTGGTGGTGACTGGTGTGCTGGTGGTGGCTGGTGTGGTGGTGGTGGTGGTGACTGGTGTCCTGGTGGTAGTGGTGATTGGAGTGCTGGTGGTGACTGGTGTGCTGGTGGTGGTGGTGACTGGTGTGCTGGTGGTGGTGGTGGTGACTGGTGGTGGTGACTGGTGTGCTGGTGGTGGTAGTGACTGGTGTGCTGGTGGTGACTGCTGTGCTGGTGGTGGTAGTGGTGGTAGTGGTGGTGACTGGTGTGCTGGTGGTGGCGATGATTGGTGTGTTGGTGGTGGTGACTCGTGTGGAGGTGGTCACTGTTGTGGTGGTGGTGACTCGTGTGGTGGTGGTCACTGTTGTGGTGGTGGTGACTGGTGTGCTGGTGGTGATGGTGGTGACTGGTGTGCTGGTGGTGGCTGGTGTGGCGGTGGTGGTTACTGGTGTGCTGGTGGTGGTGGTGACTGGTGTGCTGGTGGTGGTGGTGACTGGTGTGCTTGTGGTGGTCGTGGTGACTGTAGTCCTGGTGGTGGTGGTGATTGGTGTGCTGATGGTGACTGGTGTGCTGGTGGTGACTGGTGTGCTGGTGGTGGTGGTGACAGGTGTGCTGGTGGTGGTGACTGGTGTGCTGGTGGTGGTGGTGGTGACTGGTGTGCTGGTGGTGGTGGTGACTGGTGTGCTGGTGGTGGTGGTGGTGACTGGTGTGCTGGTGGTGGTGGTGGTGACTGGTGTGCTGGTGGTGGTGGTGGTGACTGGTGTGCTGGTGGTGGTAGTGACTGGTGTGCTTGTGGTGGTGGTGACTGCTGTGGTGGTGGTGGTGACTGATGTGATGGTGGTGGCGGAGAATGGTGTGATGGTGGTGGTGGTGACTGGTGTGCTGGTGGTGGTAGTGGTGACTGGTGTGCTGGTGGTGGTAGTGGTGACTGGTGTGCTGGTGGTGGTAGTGGTGTGCTGGTGGTGGTAGTGGTGACTGGTGTGCTGGTGGTGGTAGTGGTGTGCTGGTGGTGGTAGTGGTGACTGGTGTGCTGGTGGTGGTAGTGGTGACTGGTGTGCTGGTGGTGGTAGTGGTGACTGGTGTGCTGGTGGTGGTGGTGACTGGTGTGCTGGTGGTGGTAGTGGTGACTGGTGTGCTGGTGGTGGTGGTGGTATCTGGTGTGCTGGTGGTGGCGGTGACTGCTGTGCTGGTGGTGGTGACTGGTGTGCTGGTGGTCGTGGTGACCGGTGTGCTGGTGGTGGTGACCGGTGTGCTGGTGGTGGTGGTGGTGACTGGTGTGCTGGTGGTGACTAGTGTGCTGGTGGTGGTGGTGGTGACTGGTGTGCTGGTGGTGGCGGTGACTGGTGTGCTGGTGGTGGCGGTGACTGGTGTGCTGGTGGTGGCGGTGACTGGTGTGCTGGTGCTGGTGGTGGCGGTGACTGGTGTGCTGGTGGTGGCGGTGACTGGTGTGCTGGTGGTGGCGGTGACTGGTGTGCTGGTGGTGGCGGTGACTGGTGTGCTGGTGGTGGCGGTGACTGGTGTGCTGGTGGTGGCGGTGACTGGTGTGCTGGTGGTGGCGGTGACTGGTGTGCTGGTGGTGGCGGTGACTGGTGTGCTGGTGGTGGTGGTGACTGGTGTGCTGGTGGTGGTGGTGACTGGTGTGGTGGTGGTGGTGGTGACTGGTGTGGTGGTGGTGACTGGTGTGCTGGTGGTGGTGGTGACTGGTGTGCTGGTGGTGGTGACTGGTGTGCTGGTGACTGGTATGATGGTGACTGGTGTGCTGGTCACCACCATCAGTCACCACCACCACCAGCACACCAGTCACCACCACCACCACACCAGTCAACACCACCACCAGCACACGAGTCACCGCCACCACCAGCTGTTGCGTACAGGGCCACTACTTAAGCCTGTTTAGCCCTTTCTTGCAACAAATAAACAGGATTGAATATCCTGTTCTAGATAAAATCATTCAAGGGTTCATTAGTAAACAATCACAATGTTTCTTTCCGGTTTTTTATTAAGTTTCTTAATAAACCATAGAAGGATTTTATATTAACTTTAAAAAGGTCGCACTATAAAACAGAGTACTCATGAAATTTATACTTAAGTTCACTTAAAAGATAATACACAGTATTATCTTGATTATAGTACTGAACGGCTCTAGTATCATAACACCTTCTCTTCACATAATAACACTTTACTTAACTCAATCCAAATGAGACAGAAGACGTAACACTTCAATAATAATTCACTCTTATTCAACTTTCATAATATACTAAGTGAAATTAGGAATATTTTACACTTAAAGGAATTTTGAGGCGAGTCTGTCTCCCATGACTTTTTCACCGTCCTCTTTGAACCAATACTGCTTAAATTCACTCCTAGCAGAGCTAGGGACAATCACCAGCGTCTCCAAAACAGCAACACACACTTCGTCCGAGACGTTTCTGTCAGATACCGTCCGAGGTACTGGAGGGTCACTGGGGAACCTCATGTGGGACCAGAAGTTTAAATCCAGGAATCAGGGAGCTTCCCTCACGAGAGGTGAGGAAGGTATGAACTGAACTCTGTGAGGCTTTACCAGCCCACTTTGTCTCGGTCGGAGCAGGGGTCGAGCAGCTCAAAACACCTACTGGTGCTTGGCCAGGTCACCAGCAGTTGACACTAATTAAATGACCTACCTAAATACAAAGCTAAGTAATACGACCAGATAATATTGTAAAGTCGAGTAAATCCATTTTAGCTACTAATGGAATTACTCCTGAATATAATATTAAGTGAAATAGCAAAAATAACATGTAATAGTATACCATTGTGATAAGAAAATGAACAAAATGAACAAAATTAACAAAATGAACAAAAGGGTGTAACACTTGTATCCTGGTGGTGACTGGTAGTGTCCTGGGTCGCAGTAAATGTGCTCTGAATGGCAGTAAAGTTGTCCTGGAGGCAGTAAAGTTGTCCTGGATGCTCGTAAAGTTATCTTGGGTGGCAGTAAAGTTGTCCTGGGTTACCTGGAGGTCATTCCGGGGATCAACGCCCCCGCGGCCCGGTCCATGACCAGGCCTCCCGGTGGATCAGGGCCTGATCAACCAGGCTGTTACTGCTGGCCGCACGCAGTCCAACGTACGAGCCACAGCCCGGCTGATCCGGCACTGACTTTAGGTATCTGTCCAGCTCTCTCTTGAAGGCAGCCAGGGGTTTATTGGCAATTCCCCTAATGCGTGATGGGAGGCTGTTGAACAGTCTTGGGCCCCGGACACTTATGGTGTTTTCCCTTAGTGTACTAATGGCGCCCCTACTTTTAACTGGGGGCATTTTGCATCGCCTGCCCAGTCTTTTACTTTCATAGGGAGTGATTTCTGTGTGCAGATTTGGGACCATTCCTTCCAGGATTTTCCAAGTGTAGATTATGATATATCTCTCCCTCCTGCGTTCCAACGAGTACAAGTCAAGTGCTTCCAAGCGTTCCCAGTAGTTAAGGGGCTTGACAGAACTTATACGTGCAGTTAAAAAACACTTGGAAAATCTTGGAAGGAATGGTCCCAAATCTGCACACAGAAATCACTCCCTACGAAAGTAAAAGACTGGGCAGGCGATGCAAAATGCCCCCAATAAAAAGTAGGGGCACCATTGGTACACTAAGGGAAAACACCATAAGTGTCCGGGGCCCAAGACTGTTCAACAGCCTCCCATCAAGCATTAGGGGAATTGCCAATAAACCCCTGGCTGCCTTCAAGAGAGAGCTGGACAGATACCTAAAGTCAGTGCCGGATCAGCTGGGCTGTGGCTCGTACATTGGACTGCGTGCGGCCAGCAGTAACAGCCTAGTTGATCAGGCCCTGATCCGTCGGGAGGCCTGGTCATGGACCGGGCCGCAGGGGCGTTGATCCCCGGAATAACCTCCAGGTAAGGATCTCTGTACACTCTCTAGATCTGCAATTTCACCTGCTTTGAATGGAGATGTTAATGTACAACAGTATTCCAGCCTTGAGAGAACAAGTGATTTGAAAAGGATCATCATTGGCTTGGCATCTCTCGTTTTGAACGTTCTCATTATCCATCCTATCATTTTCTTTGCACTTGCGATCGTGGCACTGTTGTGATCCTTGAAAGTGAGATCCTCAGACATTACTACTCCCAGGTCCCTTACATTATTTTTCCGCTCTATTGTATGGCCAGAGTCTGTAGTATTCTTTGTTCTAGTTATCTCCTCCAGTTCTCCATAACGGAGTAGTTGGAATTTGTCCTCATTGAACATCATATTGTTTACCGTTGCCCACTGGAAAACTTTGTTTATATCTTCTTGGAGGTTAACCGCGTCCTCAGCAGATGGCAGCCTCATGCAGATCCTAGTATCATCCGCAAAGGATGATACGGTGCTGTGGTGTATATCTCTGTCCATGTCTGATATGAGGATGAGGAATAAGATGGGGGCGAATACTGTGCCTTGTGGAACAGAGCTCTTCACTATGGCAGCCTCCGATTTAACTCTGTTGACCACTACTCTTTGTGTCCGATTTGATAGGAAGTTGAAGATCCATCTCCCCACTTTCCCAGTTATTCCTTTAGCATGTATTTTATGGGCTATTACGCCATGATCGCATTTGCCAAATGCTTTTGCAAAGTCTGTGTATATTACATCTGCATTCTGATTTTCTTCCAGTGCATCCAAGGCCACATCATAGTGATCCAGTAGTTGTGAGAGGCAGGAGCGACCTGCCCTGAACCCATGTTCCCCTGGATTGTGAAGATTTCGGGAATCCAGGTGATTTGCAATCCTGCTTCTTAGCACTCTTTCAAAGATTTTTATGATGTGGGACGTCAGAGCTATTGCTCTATAGTTCTCAGCTAATGCTTTGCTGCCACCTTTATGGAGTGGAGCTATATCTGTTGTTTTAAGTGACTGGAATTTCACCCATGTCCAAGCTCCTTCTCCATAGTGTACTTAGGGCATGCGAGAGGGGTTTCTTGCAGTTCTTAATGAATACAGAGTTCCACGAGTCTGGGCCCGGGGCTGAGTGCATAGGCATGTTGTCAATGGCTTTTTCGAAATCTATCGGAGTTAGGGTAATGTCGGAAATCTGGCATACATTTATGGAATTTTGAGGCTCATTCATGAAGAAATCATTTGGGTCGTCGATCCTCAGACTGATTAGTGGTTCACTAAACACAGAGTCGTACTGGGATTTCAATATTTCACTCATTTCCTTGTTGTCATCTGTGTAAGTCCCATCCTGTCTGAGTAAGGGCCCGATACTAGATGTGGTATTTGCCTTGTTTTTGGCAAATGATAAATATTTTGAATTTCTTTCCATTTCACTAATAGCTTTAAGCTCCTCCTGTCTCTCCTGGTTCCTGTAAGAGTCATTTAACTTAAGTTCGATAGTTTCCACTTCCCTGGTCAGCGCCTCCTTTCGTGTATCAGATATTCTAGCACTCCTGAGGAGCTCAGTGACTCTTCGTCGTCTTCTGTAGAGGGAGCGTCTTTCTCCAGTTTACTCCTGCTCTTCTTTTTTCTTAGGGGAATATGCCTAGAACGTGCTTCAGCTGCCAGGAATCATGAATGGTTTAAAAAACCGACAATTTGAAGATTGAGACACTTATACAACTTATGGGAATCTTTATTCAGGAAACGTTTCGCCACAATTCCCATATGTTGCATAAGTGTCTCAATCTTCAACTTGTCGGTTTTTAAACCATTCATCACAGCTGTCAGACACTGTAGCATCATGGGATCTTGTTACAAAGAATTCTTCAACACTTGTCCAACCTTTGGACGAAGACCTACTTCGACTAGTGGATGATACCACTATGACCCCACCTCCTCCTGCTTCGCCTCACCTCACTACAGTATATAAGCCACGTCTACGGCCCTATGCCGTAGATTGATGGACTGAACACATCGACTCCAGGCTGAGGGACTGATTACCTCAAACTACTCCTCTCCTTACGCCTTTCTACTTTGTATTGGACTGATGAAGCCACTGTGTGGCGAAACGTTTCCTGAATAAAGATTCCCATATGTAGCATAAGTGTCTCAATCTTCAGCTGCCAGGAAGTTGATCCTTTCTAGGCACTGGTTTGGATCCATTGGATCCAAACATTGGATCCATGGGTGGCATTAAAGTTGTCCTGGGTGGCAGTAAAGTTGTCCTGGGTACCTTTTTGGCAGGAAATGTGACCTGGGTGGTAATGAGGGTACCTGGGTGGCAGTAGAGATGACCTGGGTGGCAATAAGGGTACCTGGTTGGCAGTAAAGGACTCCTAGGTGGGTGGGTCGGTTGTGGGCTTCTGTGGGTGGCTGGGTGAGTGGGTGGGTTGGTGGGTGGTTGTGGGAGGGAAGGAGAGGCGGTGGGGTTGGTCGCTATCGATCCTTGAGGCTAGACGAACAACCTTTGGTTACATCCTTTACCTGGTGGTCACTGTCCGGTGTCCTTGTTGTGGTCGATGTCCAGTGAGTGTCCTTGTGGTCGCTGTCCAGTGAGTGTCCTTGTTGTGATCGCTGTCCAATGAGTGTCCTTGTGGTCGCTGTCGAGTGAGTGTCCTTGTTGTGGTCGCTGTCGAGTGAGTGTCCTTGTTGTGGTCGCTGTCCAGTGAGTGTCCTTGTTGTGGTCGCTGTCCAGTGAGTGTATTTGTTCTTGTCACTGTCGTGTGAGTATACAAGCGCTGGTCATTGTGGTGTGAGTGTACATGTCCTGGTCACTATCCTGTGAGTATACATGTCCTGGACACTGTCGTGTGAGTGTACATGTCCTGGTCACTGTCGTGTGAGTGTACATGTCCTGGTCACTATCCTGTGAGTATACATGTCCTGGTCACTGTCGTGTGAATGTTCATGTCCTGGTCACTGTTCTGTGAGTGTCCTTGTTCTGGTCATTGACACGGTCACTGCTTCAGGTCTCAAGGTTCAGGTGTTCAGTTGCAGGTGTTAATTTTTCAGGTTTCAAGTGGTGCTGCGCATCTTCAATTACCGTCGCTACATTGCTGCCTCTTATGGCAAGCTACGTGTCTCGTCACGGCTGCTCCAGCACCCAGGTGTTATGCTTACCTGTTTCAAGAATTAGCTCCCCTCCCTCCGGCCGGGTCTCCTGGTTTATAACCTGATCAATTAAACTATTAGGTAAATGGACACAGATGCAACTAGTGTGGCATTTTATTGTGGCAACGTAGTTGTATCCCTGTCCGTTTATCTACCTAACATTTTGTCGGTAATTCTACCATTATTACTAATCAAACTGATCATGGTTGTCGTAATTCCCTGTTCTTTTTAGAGCTTATTTAGCCAGTTTGATATGAATGCCTTTGTTATTTCTAGTTAAAAAAAATATTAAATATTATATGGTGTATATATCTATCCCTCAAACTTCACTTCCTGGAACACAAGCAAGAAATACAATATATATATATATATATATATATATATATATATATATATATATATATATATATATATATATATATATATATATATATATATATATATATATATTATTGTATTGTATTTCTTGCTTGTGTTCCAGGAAGTGAAGTTTGAGGGATATTAGGTACATTTTCTTGCCTTGAGTTAGTGTACATCATATTGTTTTTAGTTTATAAATTTCCTTAGTATCATTATTTACTTGGCAACTCTAGGTGATTCTTGTTATTCTTTCTTTCATTTTCAGTTGTAATAGTAATTATGATCTGCTCTCATAATTATCTAAGTACGTAGTATTTTGTTGTTCTCAAACGGATGGTGTGATTGCGTTTTATAATCTGTTTCGGTTATTAAGCTTTCTTCAGCAAGGTAGCTGAGTTTTGTCCTCGCTAAACATCATGTTTTCTGTGTCACACTGGAAGTCTTACCTTACATCGGCTTAGATTTATTGTGTCCGCGATAGATGTCACTCTCATACACTTCTGTGATTTGTGTCTTTATGTTTAATTATGTATATCATATATGAGAATGATAATAAATTTACAGTGGTTGTTGCCTGTCTCCACATTTATCCGTTCCAGTAATTTATCACTTTTTTTAGGAAAATTTTTTTATTACTTGATGAACGTGTGATCTGTACATGTATAATCTGAGAAAACAGGACTTAACATGTGTTCCTTTATTCTCCCTCATGACGCTGCTAACAAATTTTCTTAATCTATTTTCTGGTAACCTTTTATGACCTTTATTTGGTTATCACGTCTCCTTAACTAATAAGCTAACGAAAGCATTTTTAGCGTTTTCATCTTTTTTTCGTAAATCATTGTTTTTAAGCTGTTATAACCTTAAGCTTTTCCCAGGTGTGGACACCTTAATGTAAACTACTTTGTTATAGCATTTAATTATCTACATATTAGAAGTCTATTTTGAAGTTTGTCAGTGTAGTTCACTAGTTTGTTATATGTCATGTGTCAGTGTAGTTCACTAGTTTGTTATATGTCATGTGTCAGTGTAGTTCACTAGTTTGTCATGTGTCAGTGTAGTTCACTAGTTTGTTATATGTCATGTGTCAGTGTAGTTCACTAGTTTATATGTCATGTGTCAGTGTAGTTCACTAGTTTGTTATAAGTCATGTTCGATTTTTCTGGCGACAAATTATTTCTCTAGTATTATTCTTAGAACTCCCTTTTTTTTCTTTTACGCTTCAATATATTATCACAACTTGATTCTTTGTGACCTGAGTGTTTGCTGGGCCAAGTCTTGCCTTTTGACACCCTCTTAAATTTTGTCGGATAACATTACTGGTTTCCGGCCCAACCATAACTATTCTTAAATCTGCGTGGAAGTTTGCCTCTACCACTTCCTCATCCACTTTATTCAACTTCCCCATTATCCTGACTTGTATTTATGTATTCCACATGTGTGTTTCTTTCTGGTCTTCGCATTTCAGTCTGTCCGTATTAACACTATCTGTCCCTTTGAGTATATTTTATGCCGTAATAATGTCTTCCCAAGTGCTCACTTCTAGAGTTGTCAGGTTCAGTTCCTTGAACTTCTCATTGAATGCTTGATTACTCTGGAATTAATCTAGTTCCAATCTCAAGCTGTATGAGAAAAGGTAGAGTCTGTCCTACCCCTAAGGACTTGGACTAGTCGGGCTGCAAACGTTTGGACCTGTTCACACTGAGAGAGATTAGGTTCTGCCTCTGAAGGTGACTGCATGGTAAGTCCTTCTGTTGGACGGTAGGGTAAAAGCATGTGCATATATAAAAACGTCTGGGAGCTTGGCCCTAAAAGAGTTAACAGGATTACGTTTAAGTGTATACTATTTACAGATTAGTTATTTATCTGTTGCAGTTTAGGAAAGTTTTCCAGGATTTCTGGTATCTTATTTACAATGACAAAATATCTCGACATCATACAGATTGGTGTATTGTTCATCTTTTCGTTTTCGTCAATAAGTGGACAATCAAGCATTGTGTGAGAGAGAGTAGTCTGGCTCTCTTCCGCCCCATCCTCTCCCTCCTCCCCGGGGCTGCCTCTCCAGCACGTGGGGGCTAAGAGTAGACGGGGTGGGGCCAGGGCAGGGAGGACAAGGGGCAGGGTCGGGCTGAAAGGGAAGGGGTGATGTACCCGGAAACAGGTTGAGCTGGGCCAGTGTGACTGCTATCTGCACCACACCGTGTAAAGGTCAGCGGGTCACACTACGCCACGAGGGCAAGGCCGCCTCTATTTGGGTAGGGCTGAGGGAGAGGGTGAGAAGAATAAGGAAGGGGAGGTGTAAAGAAGGGACGGCAGTTGCAGGAATTGTCCAGGGAATGTAGGAATTGAAGAAGCGAGTGAAGAGAAGATAATCCAGGAGAGAGAGAGAGAGAGAGAGAGAGAGAGAGCACGAGGAAATTTGAGGTTCTGAATGAGGCCTCCGCAGTGGTGCTCTGAAGAGGAGGAAGAGGAAGTAGGAGGATGAACAGGAAGTAGGAGGAGGAGCAGAAAGAGGTGCGTCCCCCCCCCCCACACACACTCGTTAGAAGAGGAAGAAGGAGAGAAGATAATAGGAAGAGAAGGTTGGGATAAACTCCCACACTCCCGTTGGAAGAGGAAGAAGAGAAGGAAAAGAAGAAAACATGAAGCAGGAGACAAAGGAATGGTGAGCCCCCTCTCCACACTGCAGTTAGAAGAAGGGAAAACGAATGGGAGAGAAGCCACACTCAGAATGTGAGGAGAAATTGGAATGGTGAAGGGAAGAGAGGGAAAGTCGCTCCCATTACTGTATATTGGGTAGTCGGTGTTGGGCATTGGTGTGGAGGGCATCTCTTCTGTTTATAATAGAGGGCAGGAGGAGAAATAAAGAGCACTCCTTCCTTGTTTAAGTAGATGTAAGATCATATGAGGTGGATTTGAAGCGTTTGTGTAGTTGGAAGACGGAACATCACGTTGGAGGATGGTACATCAGTCTACTGTATATGTTGGAGAGAAGGTGAAGGAGCAAGTTGTGTGTTGCTGCCCTATTCTCTGTGAAAGTTACACTGGAAACAGAAGCTGTTTCCCTGTTACACAGAATGAGCTATATACATGTGGTCATAACATCACATGACTTCTGTAGCTGGAGTGAAAAGAAACAAGTGTGTCCAAGACTCAGTGGGAGCTCACCCCTTTAGAGGTGTAGATAGCCTTACCTGCTTCACCCTACCGATTTTTTTTATCTTAATATACTTACTACGACTACTGTCTCACCTCTGATTGGGACTTGATTATCAGAAGTGACCTGACTTCCAAGTGTTTGTAGAGATTAGCTCTCACGTGTTAAAATGTCACCGCGACCACCGCCAGCAGTGTATCATTTACTGTGACTGGTAAAATGTAAAGGATATTTGTACTATATTTGTATTTAAGCTCATATTTTAATTGCAGTCTAATAAGTCCTTACAGACATAAGTAGTGAGGGATTAGCAATTTTGTTAATGCTTATCCATCTTGCAGATCTGATGATCAAGTGTTGTTGAAGTTTCTTCCTGTCCTGTCCACTTGTTATTTCATGAGTTATTAAGCAGTACGGCCAGGGATACAAATTTAGAAAGGATATAGGAAAGTGCTGAGTTAGCAGTAGAGTTGTATACAATTGGCCTCATGTCAGTAAAGCTCGTATAACACTACGATAGTTGAGGAGACGTTTCATCTCACAAGAGCTGTTAATCCTATATTGAGACTGTGATAATGATTAAGACGACGCGTGCAGCAGTTGGGTATCTTTATTGATGAACCGTTTCGCCTACACAGTAGGCTTCTTAGTCAGATACAGAGGCAGCAGGTACATTAGTGAAGTGATGATGTAATCAGTCCATCAACCTTATAGAAATAGTATTTGAGGTGGTCAGTCCCTCAGCCTGGACAAGAGAATCAGTGTATACGAAACTTCAGAAATAATGAAGCCACCAATGTTCTGGACGACAGTGGTAGTGGTTACAATAGCTGTAGATACCAGACGTCAACGATTGTGTGCATCCTCCTGACTGAAGTTAAGTTTGCCTCATTGAGCTTCGTGAGGTGACTGAGAAGGTGGATGTTGAAGACACTACTGCGCATGTACGTGTGCTCTCCCTCACTTATTCTCAAGCTTCTACATGTTTCTTCACACACACAATTTTTTACATCCTCCACGTGGGATTATGAATACTTCTGCTGTAGGTTCGGCGAGTCTGATTGTTTTTTCCTGATTAGGCTTTTTAAAGACTAGGTTCTTATGACCTGTTTACTTACTACCGTCCTCCTCTGTTTAAGAGGAAACAAGCACTTCCTGCCCAAAGTGTCTGATCAGTCAGGTTAGAAAGGCTGTGTAGGCCTCCGGGCCGCAAGCAGCAGCATCCTGGTCACCAAGGAAACGCTACCTCACGTCGAACTGAGAGGGTAGAAGAATCCTGAAGCAGGTCACAGACATGTCACACACACGACTTTTGTAAGGTAAACAAGGCGAGTCAGATCCGTAGATTTTATTCTCCAAAGTAATCATGTTTGGGAGAGCAGTGTTGTGACTCGTGCGGGGAACTAATATAAAAAAAATACACGGAGACTTGTAAATGGATGTTGTTATAGGTGGATAACTGTGTGAAAACGTGAAATAATCTTGTATCTTCATTGATACATTCAGCTCGTTTCTGTATATAATTAATTTTATCTCTCTCTTGTCTTTTTTAGGCCTCTCACTCTCTTTTCTTATTTCATAAGATTGTTTTGTTTCCCTTCTTCCTCTTCCTGTCTTCATTTTTACTTTGTTTCCTCGTACCTTCTGTTATCTTTGTTCTTCCTTTCACCTGCCTCCTCTTCTTATATCTCTCCTTTCTCTTTCTTCCTCATCCCTCCCTCTCCTCCCTTATCTTTTTGTATCCATTCCTTCTCCCCGGTTTTCCCTCTTTCAGTCCCTCCGTCTTCTCTACTTCCATCATTCCACGAGTTTATCTGTCTCTTACAATATTGTTTTCATTAAGTAGAATCTTTCGTAACCCTATTTTCTTTCGCTGAATCCTGTTGCTTATCTGATATTTACCCTTCGATGCTCCCACGTTATCCGGCGCTGGCCTCCTTAATCCGTTTTCCCTATCCGGCCGGGTTTTAGAAGACGGTTTAGTAATTCGATACTTAGTTTTGTAAATCCCTTCTCTTAACCGGCCTATCCCCGGCGTACTCTTGACTATGCCGCTGGTATTTGAAGTGAGCCTCTCTCTCTCTCTCTCTCTCTCTCTCTCTCTCTCTCTCTCTCTCTCTCTCTCTCTCTCTCTCTCTCTCTCTCTCTCTCTCTCTCTCTCTCTCTTTATCTCTCTCTCTCTATCTGGAATGGCCACTATCTTGAACATTATGTGCTTAATTGTTCATTTACTGAGAAATATAGTGATAGTATAATAACCTATATGACATATCAAGATATCTTATTAATGAAAATAAGATACCAGATATATTAAGCAAATTTCCTAAATTTGCTTGTAACAGATAAGTAAACTGTAGATATAAATCCAGATGTAATCCTGTTAACCTTTTTGGGGCCTAATTCCTAGGTCTTTTGTGTATCCCTATGTTCTTGCGTTACTGTCCACAGGATGGATATGGATTGCACAATAAACTAGCCACATCGATGGCAAAATCTAAACCTAAAAGTCTTTATCTGGAGTTCTTTTCGTAGAGTTTTCACGTCATCTGGTTTTTGTTTGGTATAATCAGTGTTTTTTTTCTTTCCTCTCCTTAACTCTCACACCTAAATACACGATAGTCCTTAATCTAGAAAGTAGATATGGTTTACCTAGATAATTCACGATAGTCTTTAATCTAGATATAGATAGCTCTTAGCAGATAGCCTCGGTGCGGACTTAAAAGTCAACTGCTGTCTGTCTCTCCAATGTTCTTGTAGTGATAGCCTCCTCCTGAATCGTATTGTATCCGGCACATCGCTACGATATAACTGCAGTTTCTGATTGACTACAGTTTTTGGGGTATCTGACTCTCTTGGAGTATTGGTACCCAGCTGGACTCTCTGGTACTGCACTCCCTTGGTCGGCCTCAGTATTATATTATCCGTAACTCACAATCTCGGATGTGTTAGATGACTTGGCATCCGGCAATCATGATTAATTATCCAGTTTGTAACTTGATAACGATCCTTCCTGGATCGTTATCAGGTTGCAACATGGTAGTGATCCAGGAAGGATCGTTATCTGTTCACGACTAAATAGTGATCCAAGAAGGATCGTTATCTGGTCACGACCAGATAGTGATCCAGGAAGGATCATTATTAAGTCGCAACTTGGCAGTGATCCAGGAAGGATAGTTATCAAGTCGCAACTGGGTAGTAATCCAGAAAGAATTGTTATAAAGTCACAACTTGGTAATGATCCAAGATGGGGCGAGACGTTGTCTAGTTTGATCTACAATCTGTGGATTAGTTGAGTTGATCTAGCCACCATATAGTGACTTGAATTCTTCTTAGTGTTGTATATGCTTGTATGACTGACTTTCCTACTGTTATTGGGCAGTGTCTGTTGGGCAGTAGATGTGGGTTTAGGCAGTGTGGTTACGTTCCCAAGGGTTATTGGGCAGTAAATATGGGTTTAGGTAGCGTGGTTGAGTGCCCAAGGGTTATTGGGCAGTAGATGTGGGTTTAGGCAGCGTGGTTACGTTCCCAAGGGTTATTGGGCAGTAGATGTGGGTTTTGGGCAGCATTCTTACGTTCCCAAGGGTTTTTGGGCAGTAGATGTGGGTTTAGGCAGCGTGGTTGCGTTCCCAAGGGTTATTGGGCAGTAGATATGGGTTTAGGTAGTGTGGTTAAGTGCCCAAGAGTTATTGGGGAGTAGATGTGGGTTTTGGGCAGCGTGGTTGCGTGCCCAATGGTTATTGGGCAGTAGATGTGGGTTTAGGCAGCGTGGTTACATTCCCAAGGGTTATTGGGCAGTAGATGTGGGTTTTGGGCAGTGTGGTTGCGTGCCCAAGGGTTATTGGACAGTAGATGTGGGTTTAGGTAGCGTGTCCAAGGCCTCTGCCTCAAACACACTCATTAAAACTTATCTTCCAAACTTGTGCTTTCTTCGCTTACTTTTTTTCCCCCCTTCAACTTTCTCCCGTTCTTTACAGTTTTATCAGTTTTTTCTCGCTCGCATCTCTCTCTTTCTCTCTCTCTTTTCTTTCATACAACTTTCTTTCCCTCAGACACTCTCGTACAACTTTCATTCAAACTTTCTCCCACTCAATCTCGTCCCTCTCAGCTTTCTCCAAAGTCTGACAACTTTCTCTCTCCTCAAAACTCTTAGCAACACTCCCTCGCTCCTTAAAACTTTCTCTGGCCTCTCACAACCTTTTTTCGATACTCTCACAACTGTAATTCGGCTTTCGTTTTTCACTTCCCAACTTTCTCTAAGGTTCTTACAACTTTCTCCCACTTCCCCCACTCACAACTTTCGCGCCTCACAACTTTATCTTCGTACAACTCTCTCACACAAGTCACAACTTTGTCCAACTTAGAACTTTCCACTATAGGGTCTCAACTTTCTCTCTCTCTCTCTCTCTCTCTCTCTCTCTCTCTCTCTCTCTCTCTCTCTCTCTCTCTCTCTCTCTCTCTCTCTCTCTCTCTCTCTCTCTTTCCTCTCCTCTCTCTCTTCATTGGCGGTCACTGGAGGCAGCAACCTCCGTCCCTAACTTAATGCTAAGCTAGTGGTGACACTTTTGCCCAATGAACTTTTATTTTGCTGAACGTTTCTCTCTCTTCAGGTCTCTTATCGAGTCTTAACACCAGGGCAATTAGACCATAATGTTCGTAGATAATTAGCGGGGTTCTGGTATTGCCTAATTTCAAACTAGGTGGTTCTTAGTTTCCAACTTAAGCGTCAGTGTCCCAAGACTCCCACTTCAGTCGTAGTTCCAATACTCCTACTTTGGACAAGGTCTTAGTGTGGTCCCAACACTCCCGAGCTTGGACATCAAGGTTTTCGTGTGGTCCAAACACTCCCGAGCTTGGACATCAAGGTCTTAGTGTGGTCCCAACACTTCCCACCTAGGACATCAAGGTCCCAGAGCGGTCCTAACACACACACACACACACACACACACACACACACACACACACACACACATCAAGTCTACTTCAGACATCGAGTCGCTTTACATACCAAAGACCCAGCCAACGTGGTCCCACCATCAGAAATATCCCGGTGTTGTCCCGAGCGAGGCCGTGGTCCCAACTTTTCCATTTGGCGGTCCGTGGTGCACCTTTTACCAGACGTCCTCTTGGGACCCTCCCCCTCCCCCTGCAACACCCGCATTTTCCTTGCAAGTTTTCCTGGCAGCGGTTTCCTGCCTGTGACGTCACGCAAGACCATCTGTTTTGGCAGGGTGCTCTTGCTGGACCATCTGTCTTTTCCTGCTCAACTTGCACCACCATCTGTTTTGACTTGGAGACGCTGGCGGGATATTTGCTGTGTCTTGCCACTGTTAAGTCATTTTTATATGTTCTGACATCCTTGGATGGTCATGTAATCCTTGGATAGTCATGTAATCCTTGGATGGTCATGTAATCCTTGGATGGTCATGTAATCCTTGGATGGTCATGTAATCCTTGGATGGTCATGTAATCCTTGGATGGTCATGTAATCCTTGGATGGTCATGTAATCCTTGATTGGCCGTGTAATCCTTGGGTGGTCATGTAATCCTTGGATGGTCCTGACATGTAATCCTTGGATGGTCATTTATTCCTTGGATGGTCACGTATTGCTTGGATGATCATTTATTTAGTTCTTGAATGGTCATTTCCTTTCATCCTTGAAGATTCTATTGTTTTGATCATTAGAATTATTTGCTTTGATCATTGGAGGAGCATGTATTTTGATCGTGAGGGCAGTTTGCTTGATCCTTGGAGAGCGTCATTTTCTTTGAGTCTTGGACCATTTACTTTGATCCATTGAAGAACTATTTGGTTTGCCCTTCGGACGGCAGTTTTATTCTTCGTTATAATTATCTTGGAAGGTGTTCTGTTGTACTATACCTTGATTGACCTGGAGGGTCATCCATCTTGTGTGGTTTTGTTATGTACCTCTTGTGTACTTGTTAATATTCTGGGAGGTCATCGTCTAGGCTAGTGGTCCTCAACATGCGGCCCGCGGGCAACTAGGAAATGGATGCGGCCCTCACATGAAATTATGAATTCACTCAAATGTGGCCCACTTGTGTAGGAAGGTTGAGGACCACTGGGACTCTACGCCATCTCTTAGTGCCCTGGTGGTTTTGGAAGGCCATCTCTCGAGATGTCGTAGTCTTGAAAACAGACATAGAGATGAAGTCATTTGTTGACATCGTTTCACCTATATAGTAGGCTTTTTTTTCGAGTCGTGACTTGAAATCGTTCCGTGCATGGACGATACGTCTGGAGGGATCTCGTTACACTGCAATTGTATCTGATTTCCCCCTCATGTCAGTATTTATATCATTTCTTTCCATCTTGTAGTCTTACATGACTATGCTCTGCCACATTACATTTACATTCACAGTTTGTGGGTAGCTGTAAATATAGCTTGGACAAATATACGAGTCAGAAGGGTTGGTGTGCAAAAGGATCTACCTAGCATGGACCAATAGGCCTACTCTGTATTTGGTTTACAAAGACATGTGAACAGACATTAGAATATAATTATTAGAAAACGTTTCGGTCCTGAGACTAAAGTATCGTCCTGACAGGCAAGTGTTAAGAATGACCCTAGCATGTTACAAGTGATCAAGGCCCCAGGATCGAAACGTTTTCTGTCTTAATGTTTGTTCACTTATCAATTTAAACCACTAAATAACACTGCAGGAGGCCTACTGGCATATACTTAGCAGGTCCCTCTAAAATCCAACATCTCTAACTGAAATATTTATCCAACCATTTTCTCGCATCTAACCCATGATAGGCGGGCCTTAATCATACCCTTCTGAGTATAATAACCAAGGTTTATACCTACTCTATTAAAGTGTCCCATATGCTCAATATGCGTTATATGATAACGCACGGGAGATATGGTTTTGAAGTTGAAGACTCTAGGAAGTTATTCCTCCTCAGAGGTGATATATGAACCACCTCACTTCCGGGAGAACTCTGGCAAGAAGCGTATCCTCGCCAATTTTTCATGGTGGGGAAATGTTATGTTTTCATGCCGGAGGTACTGAGAGAGGTCCGTCTGAAGAGGCTATTTGCTCTAGATAGGTGCGTTAGCATTATATAATGATGGAGTTAATAATCATAATAATATATTTATTTCTACGAGTACGTGTACACAGTGGCGTGCAGAGGGGGAAGGCCCAAGGGGCGGTGGCCCCGGGCATCCAAATGGAGGGAGGGAAGATCCAATTAGAGAGGGAAATAAGATAGTGAAATAAGATAGTGATTTTCAAGGACTCAATGACCGATTTTCATTTCTTCTGAACTTTAATTAAGTAGTAATTGAAGATGAACAAGAGAGAAATTAAAACAGGAATGTTCAGACTTTGCAAATTATTATGATAATGATGTGGCAGCCATTCAGTTATATGGCGAAATTATTGATTTTGTGATGCTTCTTCGAGATGGAGGGAATAGAATTTCCCCTGATGATAAAGATGCTGTGGAGTGTTTACTGCAGTATGGGAGGAATGTCTTTCGCTCACTGTGTGTCATACACATTACCGCTTACAATCTCATTTTCAGTCCCAAGTTGTGAAAGGTCATTTTCAAAACTGAAATTAATAAAAACATATCTGAGATCTTCAATGTCACAGGAGCGACTGACCAACCTGGCTTTAATAAACAGTGAAAAAGAATTTCTCACAGCTGATGTAAAAAGTGAGGTATTTCGAATGTTTTCTGACAGGACGGATCATTTGGGGAAAACAACTGAAATCGAATAGTGTTTTTTTTTTCATGTTTCCTCTGTGTTTACATAATCAGAATATTTCCCTTTCTCATAATATATCTCAGTACTAGGCCTTATAATTGAGTCTTTGGGGGTATACAATCAAGGAGTTGGCCCCGGGCATCAAACCTCTGCACGCCACTGCGTGTACAAGGTATACAGACCATAGCTGACATCAGTGGCATACTAATATATAAAAAATTGTATTGCTGTAGCCTGGCTAGATGTTAAACAGATGTTTGAAAGTGTTTTGATGTAAGCGTCGTGCGGCTGGTAGGGGTGTTGTTCCAGGGCAGTGTACCTAGCTACTTCAGAAACCTGCTGACCTAACAAAGCTAACCTTTCGATCCCCCCAGACCTACCAAAGACTAACCGTCTTGATTAATTGAACACATGTAAAACACTTGGGTATCTTTAATGTAGAAATGTTTCGTCACACAGTGACTTCATCAATTGATTACTTTCATCAATCTGATTACTTCGACTACAGGCTGAGGGACTGATTACCTCAAACTCCTTCTGATCTTCACCATTCTTATTGATATTGGACTGATGAAGCCACTGTGTGGCGAAACGTTTCCACAATAAAGATACCCAAGTGTTGCATATTTTTCTAATTAATTAACTTGTCGGTTCTCTGAACCATTTATCTTCACCATTTTCCCCACGACTTGGTAAGACCGCCCTCGTCCTCCCCCCTCCCCCCAGACTTGGTAAGACCGCCCTCGTCCTCCCCCCTCCCCCCAGACTTGGTAAGACCGCCCTCGTCCTCCCCCCTCCCCCCAGACTTGGTAAGACCGCCCTCGTCCTCCCCCCTCCCCCCAGACTTGGTAAGACCGCCCTCGTCCTCCCCCCTCTCCCCAGACTTGGTAAGACCCCCTCGTACCAACCTCGTACCCCCCCCCCCCCTCAGCTCCATGGAGCTGAGCTCTTCTCAAGGCTGAGGGACTGATTACATCATCATTTCACTGTTATATATGCTACCTCTCTACTTGACTAAGGAAGTCTGCTGTGTAGGCAAAACGTTTCAACAATAAAGATACCAACTGTTGCACATGTGTCTTAATCATCAACTTGTCGGTATTTTATACAATTCTCAATAACACTGGAGTGGTTCATGTTTCGGATTTTTCATAAGTGACAAAACTGTACAGAGTAACCGTGGCTGCCCCGAACCTGGACAGGTTAACGTTGTGAGAGTAGTGGTAAGGACTGTTGATAACTTGTTCAGAGAATTGACAACTTGATGAATTAGACACGTGTGCAACACTTACGTATTTTTACTGTGAGAACGTTTCGCCAACCAGTGACTTCCTTAGGCCAACACAGAGTACAATGGTTGTAGATCAGAAAGAGTTTGAGGTAATGAGTCACTCAGCCTGGAGTCGATGTGATCACATATTTTGAAATATTGGCGAAGATCAAACTTATAATTATGCAAGGATGTGTGGTTATGACTTTTCTTAATAATATACAACGTTGCACAAGTGTCTTAATTCATCAGGGATAAGAATGATGGGGTTATTTAAAGGAGAGGAGGGAGACGTGGAGGGGGGGGGAAGGAGACGTGGAGGGGGGGGGAAGGAGAGGTGGAGGTGGGGGGAGGGAGGACGAGGTCAACCCAAAACTTGTTGATAATGTCATCAAGGTCATTCTTTTGAAATATTATCCTTAAAGTTTTCTTCTTGAGACAGAGACAACGACTCTCTGCTGGACTGTAGTGTGTGTGTGTGTGTGTGTGTGTGTGTGTGTGTGTGTGTGTGTGTGTGTGTGTGTGTGTGTGTGTGTGTGTACTCGCCTAGTTGTACTCACCTAGTTGAGGTTGCGGGGGTCGAGTCCGAGGTCCTGGCCCCGCCTCTTCACTGATCGCTACTAGGTCACTCTCCCTGAGCCGTGAGCTTATCATACCTCTGCTTAAAGCTATGTATGGATCCTGCCTCCACTACATCGCTTCCCAAACTATTCCACTTACTGACTGCTCTGTGGCTGAAGAAATACTTCCTAACATCCCTGTGATTCATCTGTGTCTTCAACTTCCAACTGTGTCCCCTTGTTACTGTGTCCAATCTCTGGAACATCCTGTCTTTGTCCACCTTGTCAATTCCTCTCAGTATTTTGTATGTCGTTATCATGTCCCCCCTATCTCTCCTGTCCTCCAGTGTCGTCAGGTTGATTTCCCTTAACCTCTCCTCGTAGGACATACCTCTTAGCTCTGGGACTAGTCTTGTTGCAAACCTTTGCACTTTCTCTAGTTTCTTTACGTGCTTGGCTAGGTGTGGGTTCCAAACTGGTGTGTTTGTGTGTGTGTGTGTGTGTGTGTGTGTGTGTGTGTGTGTGTGTGTGTGTGTGTATATATATATGTGTGTGTGTGTGTGTGTGTGTGTGTGTGTGTGTGTGTGTGTGTGTGTGTGTGTGTGTGTGTGTGTGTGTGTTGAATCAGTCACGGGGACAGTGAAGTTTTTTTTATACTGCTTGGTGTTTTCATCTCAGTATTACACGAAATACACACTTATGAAATGAACCAGGTAAGAAAAAAGTAAAAAATGTATAAAATTGACATTTTTTATAAATATATTAAAAATATATTAAAAAAAATTATTAGATATATTTATTAATAAATATCGGAATTATATATATGTGATGAGCACGTACTTCCAGGCTGAGGGACTGACTGCCACGTCTTCTGTATGTACTTCTGCAGTCTTAACATTGTGTCCTTGTATTGATAAAGCTACTAGATGGCGAAACGTCTACAGATTAAAGATACCGAGTTGTTGTAAATGTGTAATTTTTCATTCTAAGAATGGTTTCTTAGGGACTGGAGAAGCCACTCATGGCTTGATGTAAGTGACAACAAATCTTTGATGTTACCTGGGAGTACGAGAATAAGGATAATACAGTAAAAGTCCCCGATTTTCGTTCTATTATAATGGACTTAGGAAACACCTGTCCAGTCTTGACTGGGGTTATATATGTGTAATACACATTATAATTCTCTTGGCGAAGATCAAGCTTATGGTCATCAAGGGATCTACGATAATGACTTTTCTTAATAATGTACAACGTGCCTAAAGTATATATATTCCCCAAAGAGAAATTAGGTCAAATTAAAACGATCCCAAATGGATGAATGGGAGACTAGATTATCTATTAGGAGAGAAGAGAAGAATTTATAGGCGCACCAAAAGAGGAGAGGATAACCTTATTAACGAATATGTTCGTATTAAAAGTGAGATGAAGAAGGGAATTAGAAGGGTTGAACGCCATTATGAAATTAAAGTAGCTAGAGAATCAAAGACAGATATCCAAAAGGTTTTTCAAGTGTATAGAACAAATATCAGGGGAAAAATATGACCACTGAGGACTATGTCTGGACATCTCACTGAATGATTATTTCTTGAAAATATTTATACAAGAAGATATAAATGATATCCCAGCAATTAATAATTATTCATTTCCTGAAGGAAACAAATTAGGTAATATTACTGTCACAAGGAACATAGTTATTACACAAGTAGACGAAATAAAGATAAGTCTCCCTGGCCTGATAAACTGTTAAAGAGTGCAAGTGGGAACTTAGCCGCTAACAAGCCTGTTCAACGCATCTATCCAAACTGGTGGTGTGGTGGAGATGCAGAAGATGGCTTATGTAATTCCAATATTTAAATCAAGGGATAAGTCAGTTCCTTCAAATTACCGCCCAATAAACCTGAGGTTAATAGTAGGCAAATTATTAGAATCAATTATAGCCGATATAATAAGAAGTCGCGTTAATGAGCATAACTGAATGAATCTCAGCACGGATTCACAAGAGGTCGTTTCTGCCTCACAAATTTAGTGACATTCTTTAGTAAAGCATTTGGCTGGCTTGTTATATATGTGTACCAGGCTTGTTCTTTAAATGTACTTGGCTTGTTTTTTAAATGTACCTGGCTTGTTTTATAAGTACCTAGCTTGTTTTATAAATATATCTGGCTTGCTTTATAAATGTATCTGGCTTGTTTTATAAATATATCTGGCTTGTTTTATAAATGTATCTAGCTTGTTTTATAAATATATCTGGCTTGCTTTATAAATGTATCTAGCTTGCTTTATAAATGTATCTGGCTTGTTTTATAAATATATCTGGCTTGCTTTATAAATGTATCTGGCTTGCTTTATAAATATATCTGGCTTGTTTTATAAATGTACCTGGCTTGTTTTATAAATGTATCTGGCTTGTTTTATAAATATATCTGGCTTGTTTTATAAATGTATCTGGCTTGTTTTATAAATGTATCTGGCTTGTTTTATACATGTATCTGGCTTGTTTTATACATGTACCTGGCTTGTTTTATACATGTACCTGGCTTGCTTTATAAATGCACCTGGCTTGTTTTATAAATGCACCTGGCTTGTTTTATAAATGCACCTGGCTTGTTTTGTAAGTGTACCTGGCTTCTCCAGTCCCGAAGAACCCATTCTTAGACTGAAGATTTTTTTCATGGCGAAACATTTCCTAGCTTTAAATTTCCCAACGTGAACACGTGTCTTGTTGTCGAGGTGTTTACGCTGTTCCATGTTGCTAGGCAACAGCTGGCTTGTGGTGGCGCTTTGTGTCAAAGAGAATGTGAATTGCTACACAAAATCGAGTATAATACGTGAAGGAACAGCCTTTATCAGCGGCATAAAATGCCGACAAATTGTTGAATAAAATGAATGTGCAACACCTGGGTATGTGTACTGAGAGACGTTTCGCTCACCAGGCTCTTTATCAATCTTTTAACGAGAAAAATAACGGTATTTTTTATACTGGAGGCAAGGGAAGAGATGGAGTGATGCAGCAGTAGTGGACGTGGTCACATGTGGGCGGAGGCCGGTAATGTAAATAAGCCAGGCTTAAAGCATACCACGGGCGGGGATAGAACTCGCGATCAAAGAGTCATAGAACTCCAAACCGACGCGCTAGCCACTGGGCCAGCTGGCTACAATAAGATTTGTCCAAGTATATTTATGCACTAGCTAGCCAGCTGGCCCAGTGGCTAGCGCGTCGATCTGGAGTTTCATGACTCTCTGATTGCGGGTTCTATCCCCGCCCGTGGTATGGTTTGTTTTCAATCGTGTCATTACGGTTTCGTGAGTCATGCCAGACTTACGAAGAGTAAAAGGATAAGTGGTGGTGAAAGAGGTTTAGGAAAAGCCAGAGTAATACGATGGAAGAGGAATTAAGGTGCTCGGGGGAAGGGGGTGTTAGGAAGAAGGGAGGAACCCAGGGAGAGTGAAAAGGGTCAGAGAGACGACAGGGATGCTGAAACCTCTGGTTCCCCCTCCCTCCTCCCATTTCTCCCCCTCCCCTCCTCCCATTTCTCCCCCTCCCACCCCCCACCCCCTCACGTCGCCTGCAGGATTTAATACAGATATTGAAAATCAATGGAATTAATTAATAACTTTTGTTAGTGCGTAGGTGGAGTCAAGCGTCTGTACCTCCCCTCCCCCACCACCTCTTCCCCCACCTCTACGCTCTATTAACCTGACATGGAGGAGGGGGAGGGGCACAACAGAAGAGGAAGGGTGTGAAGAGGAAAATATGAGAGGGGGAGGGAGGGGAAATACAAGGGAGAGAGAGAGAGAGAGAGAGAGAGAGAGAGAGAGAGAGAGAGAGAGAGAGAGAGAGAGAGAGGAATTAGTAGGGATGGAAATGATTGGATGAATCTGTTGTGGGTTCATCATCAAGGGTTTGTTTGAGAATGTACTTGTTAATGAAACTCTCTCGAGGCTCTCACTCAAGCTCTTACTCAAGCTCTTACTCTCGAGGCTCTCACTCTCGAGGCCCTCACTCTCGAGGCTCTCACTGTCGAGGCTCTCAAGCTCTTACTCTCGAGGCTCTCACTCGAAGCTCACTCTCGAGGCGCTCACTCTCAAGGCTCTCATTCGAGCTCTTACTCAAGCTCTTACTCTCGAGGCTCTCACTCTCGAGGCCCTCACTCTCGAGGCTCTCACTCTCGAGGCTTTCACTCTCGAGGTTCTCACTCTCGAGGCTCTCACTCTCGAGGCTCTCACTCTCGAGGCTCTCACTCAAGCTCTTACTCTCGAGGCTCTCTCGAGGCTCTCACTCAAGCTCTTACTCAAGCTCTTACTCTCGAGGCTCTCACTGTCGAGGCCCTCACTCTCGAGGCTCTCACTCAAGCTCTTACCCAAGTTCTTACTCTCGAGGCTCTCACTCAAGCTCTTACTCTCGAGGCTCTCAAGCTTTTACTCGCGAGGCTCCCATTCAAGTTCTTACTCTCGAGGCTCTCACTCAAGCTCTTACTCTCGAGGCTCTCAAGCTTTTACTCGCGAGGCTCTTACTCTCGAAGCTCTCACTCAAGCTCTTACTCAAGGCTGCCACTTAGAGCGTGACTTTCTCTAATAGATTCAGAATTCTGGTCGCTACTTAAGTTCGATTTTTGGGTGGGGGGGCCTGGCTGGCAACTTTTTCACTTATTTTTGGTGGGTAAGTTGAGACCAAGTTTTGCTGGGCAAGTTTCCACTTTTGGTTGTGTAGATGTATGTGTGAGGGTTGTGGTAGTTGTAGTGGGTGTGTTGTGCTGCATAAGTGTTGGTAGTGTAGAGGTGGGATGCAGCCTCGATGACCTCGTGTTGTTAATAGGGTTTAAACCTAACAAACTATTCATGCAGCCGCAGTGACGTTGGTGCAGTTGATAGGGTTTAAACCTAATAAAAGCAGGCAAGCAGCATCATCGGTCGTCAGTAAATACTGCTCAGGTTTCCTCAGGTCAGAGGCAGTGTTTACCCTCGCTCACCAGCACACCTCCCCCCCACACCCCCCACACCCCAACACCTCCCCCCCCCACACCCCACCACACCCCCCACCCCCACCCCACCCCACACCTCGCCCCGAAACTCCCCTCTCCTCATCTACACTTGTTTTAATAGAAAGTTTTATGTACAGGTCAGAGTATGAGTTGTCTTACCTTAGCTGATTATACATGTTATGAGTTCACTTACCTCAGCTGATTATACAAGTTATAAACTGTTGTCTTAGATCATTTTTACAAGATATCAGTTTGTCAGAGTCGTTAAATATTGTTAGATACATTGCTTTTGTGTTGTGCGAACTTCCTCCTCCAAGGCTGTCCTTTATAACCTCAGAATCGGAAGCGATCAGATGATCGATTCCTGATTTTCAGCCAGCCAGGTGAACTATTATGAGGTGAAGGGTGGTAGAACACTGGATACGCGCAGGTGTTCTCTCTCCCTTCAGTATCTTCACCAGGTGCCAGATCAACCAGCCTGTGATGAATATGTTGGGGCGTCGGGCTTCCAGCAGCAACAGCCTGATTGACCAGGCTGAGCCAAGCCTATGACCGGGCTCCGGGAGTAGAAAGACTCTCGAAACTCATCACAGGTATCAAAGGTGACGGTATCAATTTTATACAGACCGTTCCCGAAATCGATGTCCATGAGACAGCCTTCTTTTGTTAGACTTCAGAATTTCAAGACAAGTGTGTTCTACTTGAAAGAAGGTTGGTATTGAAAAATGGTCTGGTGATACCGACAAAATGTGGAAAACGGCACTTTGTTACAGCTCAGGATATTTATTAGAGGAAAGTTTTCGGCAAGTGTGGCTTCTTCAGTCCTAATACAGATACCTAAGAACAAGTATATATAGTGGCAGGAGTCAGTGTTGGTGTCAGTAACACGAGTCATAAAATTCTCAACATGACTCTCCACACTATATATATATACTAATGTTTGTGACTTCATCAAGTCCACTGTGTGGGCGAAACGTTATCAGTAAAGGATCGCAATATACTGTATTTGTGTTTAACTTTTCTTGGATCGCGGAGTTACTCAAATACATCTATTTATATTTATGTTTAACTTGAAAGTCCTTTAGGTCATTCAGCGGAAGGAGTACTGGAGGCTCGATCCTCGGTAATAATATCGTTAACTTAAACTCTGGGATTTTTGAATGTCATGAAATATTCTGTCTATTATATCCATCTGGTCGTGCAGGTTCTCAACTTTCCTGCGCTCAGATCAGCTGCTTCAGTATCATGATGTTTTTTTCCCCTTCAGATCGGCCAGAAGGCAAAAAGTCATTGGGCCACCAACTTCAAATTTCAGATTAGATCCAGGACTTCCATTAAGGACTTTTCCTGGAAAGCCCTTGAGGATGCTGGAGGGATGGGGTGGTGGGGAGAGAACTCTCCAGGGATGGACTCTTCAGGAATCTCACTTCTTCCAATTCGTTCTCCGGTGGGGTATTTTTTTTAGAGGGGGAGGGGGGCTCGTTTTGCTCCGTTTTCCGATGGAAATTATAAGTCATGTGAGACCTTGTAGGGTCACTCCTCACCATTCACTTTAACACTCTCCTCACCGCTCACCATACACCCCACCGCTCACCAGACACCTCACCAGGCACCCCACCACTCACCCCACCACTCACCCCACCACTCACCCCACCACTCACCAGACACCCCACCACTCACCAGACACCCCACCACTCACCAGACACCCCACCACTCACCAGACACCTCACCACTCACCAGACACCTCACCACTCACCAGACACCTCACCACTCACCAGACACCCCACCACTCACCAGACACCCCACCACTCACCAGACACCCCACCACTCACCAGACACCTCACCACTCACCAGACACCTCACCACTCACCAGACACCTCACCAGACACCCACCACTCACCAGACACCCCACCACTCACCAGACATCTCACCACTCACCAGACACCCCACCACTCACCAGACACCTCACCACTCACCAGACACCCCACCACTCACCAGACACCCCACCACTCACCAGACACCTCACCACTCACCAGACACCTCACCACTCACCAGACACCTCACCACTCACCAGACACCCCACCACTCACCAGACACCCCACCACTCACCAGACACCCCACCACTCACCAGACACCTCACCACTCACCAGACACCTCACCACTCACCAGACACCCCACCACTCACCAGACACCCCACCACTCACCAGACACCCCACCACTCACCAGATACCCCACCACTCACCAGACACCCCACCACTCACCAGACACCCCACCACTCACCAGACACCCCACCACTCACCAGACACCTCACCACTCACCAGACACCCCACCACTCACCAGACACCCCACCACTCACCAGACACCCCTCCACTCACCAGACACCCCACCACTCACCAGACACCCCACCACTCACCAGACACCCCACCACTCACCAGACACCCCACCACTCACCAGACACTTCACCACTCACCAGACACCCCACCACTCACCAGACACCCCACCACTCACCAGACACCCCACCACTCACCAGACACCCCACCATTCACCAGACACCCCACCACTCACCAAACACCTCACCACTCACCAGACACCTCACCACTCACCAGACACCTCACCACTCACCAGACACCCCACCACTCACCAGACACCCCACCACTCACCAGACACCTCACCACTCGCCAAAAACCTCACCACTCACCAGACACCTCAACACTCACCAGACACCTCACCACTCACCAGACACCTCACCACTCACCAGACACCTCACCACTCACCAGACACCCCACCACTCACCAGACACCCCACCACTCGCCAAACACCTCACCACTCACCAGACACCTCAACACTCACCAGACACCTCACCACTCACCAAACACCTCACCACTCACCTCAACACTCACCAGACACCTCACCACTCACCAGACACCTCACCACTCGCCAGACACCCCACCACTCACCAGACACCCCACCACTCACCAGACACCCCACCACTCACCAGACACCTCAACACTCACCAGATACCTCACCACTCACCAAACACCTCACCACTCGCCAAACACCTCACCACTCACCAGACACCTCAACACTCACCAGACACCTCACCCCTCACCAAACACCTCACCACTCGCCAAACACCTCACCACTCACCAGACACCTCAACACTCACCAGACACCTCACCACTCACCAAACACCTCACCACTCGCCAAACACCTCACCACTCACCAGACACCTCAACACTCACCAGACACCTCACCACTCACAAGACACCTCACCACTCACCAGACACCCCACCACTCACCAGACACCCCACCACTCACCAGACACCTCACCACTCGCCAAACACCTTACCACTCACCAGACACCTCACCACTCACCAGACACCTCACCACTCACCAGACACCTCACCACTCACCAAACATCTCACCACTCACCAGACACCTCAACACTCACCAGACACCTCACCACTCACCAAACACCTCACCACTCACCAGACACCTCACCACTCACCAGACACCTCACCACTCACCAGACACCTCACCACTCACCAGACACCTCAACACTCACCAGACACCTCACCACTCACCAGACACCTCACCACTCACCAGACACCTCACCACTCACCAGACACCTCACCACTCACCAGACACCTCAACACTCACCAGACACCTCACCACTCACCTCACCACTCACCAGACACCTCACCACTCACCAGACACCTCACCACTCACCAGACACCTCACCACTCACCAGACACCTCACCACTCACCAGACACCTCACTACTCACCAGACACCTCACCACTCACCAAACACCTCACCACTTACCAGACACCTCACCACTCACCAGACACCTCACCACTCACCAGACACCTCACCACTCACCAGACACCTCACCACTCACCAGACACCTCACCACTCACCAGACACCTCACCACTCACCAGACACCTCACCACTCACCAGACACCTCACCACTCACCAGACACCTCACCACTCACCAGACACCCCACCACTCACCAGATACCTCAACACTCACCAGACACCTCACCACTCACCAGACACCCCACCACTCACCAGACACCTCACCACTCACCAGACACCTCACCACTCACCAGACACCTCACCACTCACCAGACACCCCACCACTCACCAGACACCTCAACACTCACCAGACACCTCACCACTCACCAGACACCCCACCACTCACCAGACACCTCACCACTCACCAGACACCTCACCACTCACCAGACACCCCACCACTCACCAGACACCTCAACACTCACCAGACACCCCACCACTCACCAGACACCTCAACACTCACCAGACACCCCACCACTCACCAGACACCTCAACACTCACCAGACACCCCACCACTCACCAGACACCTCAACACTCACCAGACACCTCACCACTCACCAGACACCCCACCACTCACCAGACACCTCAACACTCACCAGACACCTCACCACTCACCAGACACCCCACCACTCACCAGACACCTCAACACTCACCAGACACCTCACCAATCACCAGACACCTCAACACTCACCAGACACCTCACCAATCACCAGACACCTCACCACTCACCAGACACCTCACCACTAAGTGTTCACGTGTAAGTGGGAAACATTGTAGTTTGAGTAGGATTATTTTTGTTTATTTGCATGATGCTACACCGTGGGTATTTTTTATTGCAGGTTGTGGAAGCTCGAGCCTCCGTTTGTTGACCGAGAAACAGACACGCTTCTTAACTCACATTACCGATTAGCGCTGAAGAACACACAATGGTCATAAATAATAATCTGACCGGGAAGCA
Source organism: Cherax quadricarinatus (assembly GCF_038502225.1). Lineage (NCBI taxonomy): Eukaryota > Metazoa > Arthropoda > Malacostraca > Decapoda > Parastacidae > Cherax > Cherax quadricarinatus. Next base: position 17,038,646 of record NC_091341.1, read on the forward strand.
GCAGTGTTCTGTAGCCAGAAATACGAACGATGAATAAGTGGAATTTAAAAATGTACAAATCCGGGTATACAAACGCTGTGTCAGGTTAAACGAACGTTTTAGATATGTGTGTGTGTGTGTACTCACCTAATCGTGGTTGCAGGGGGTCGAGACTCAGCTCCTAGCCCCGCCTCTTCACTGCCCGCTACTGGGTCCTCCCTCTCCCTGCTCCATGAGCTTTATCATACCTCGTCTTAAAACTACGTATAGTTCCTACCTCCACTATATCGCTTGCCAGACTTTTCCGCTTCCTATCAACTCTGTGGCTGAAGAAATACTTCCTAACATCCCTTTGACTCATCTGAGTCTTCAGCTTCTAATTGTGACCCCTTGTTTATGTGTCCCATCTCTTGAACATCTTGTCTCTGTCCACCTTGTCTATTCCACACAGTATTTTGTATGTCGTTATCATGTCTTCCATAGCTCTCCTGTCCTCCAGTGTCGTCGGTCTGATTTCCCTTAACCTTTCTTCATAGGACATTTCCCTTAGCTGTGTGCACTCACCTATTTTACTCACCTATTTGTGGTTGCAGGGGTCGAGTCATAGCTCCTGGCCCCGCCTCTTCGCTGATTGCTACTAGGTCCTCTCTCTAACTGCCCCATGAGCTTTATCATACCTCGCCTTAAAACTATGTATGGTTCCCGCCTCCATTACGTCACTCTCTAGGCTATTCCACGGCCTGACTACTCTATGACTGAAGAAATACTTCCTAACATCCCTTTGATTCATCTCAGTCTTCAACCTCTTGTGTCTCTGTCCCTTCTCTGTAACATCCCGTCTTTGTCCACCTTGTCTATTCCGCGCAGTATTTTATATATCGTTATCATGTTTCCCCTGACCCTCCTGTCCTCCAGTGTCATCAGGCCGATTTCCCTTAACCTTTCTTCGTAGGACAATCCCCGTAGCTCTGGGACTGTGTGTGTGTGTTTGTGTGTGTAGGTGTGTGTGTGCGTGTGTGTGTAGCTGTGTGTGTAGTTGTGTGTGTGTGTGTGTGTGTGTGTGTGTGTGTGTGTGTGTGTGTGTGTAGCTGTGTGTGTAGGTGTGTGTGTGTACTCCCCTAATTGTACTCACCTAATTGTGGTTGCAGGGGTCGAGACTCAGCTGCTGGCCCCGCCTCTTCACTGATCGCTACTGGGTCCTCTCTCTCTCTCTGCTTCCTGAGCTTTGTCATACCTCTTCTTAAAATTATGTATGGTTCCTGCCTCCATTACTTCACTTGCTAGGCTATTCCACTTGCTGACAGCTCTATGACTGAAGAAATACTTCCTAACGTCCCTGTGACTCGTCTGAGTCTTCAGCTTCCAGTTGTGACCCCTTGTCCCTGTGTCCCCTCTCTGGAACATCCTATCTCTGTTCACCTTGTCTATTCCCCGCAGTATCTTGTATGTCGTTATCATGTCTCCCCTGACCCTTCTGTCCTCCAGTGTCGTCAGTCCGATTTCCCTTAACCTTTCCTCGTACGACATTCCCTTGAGCTCTGGGACTAGCCTTGTTGCAAACCTTTGTACTTTCTCTAACTTCTTGACGTGTTTGACCAGGTGTGGGTTCCAGACTGGTGCTGCATACTCCAGTATGTAGGTGTGTGCGTGCGTGTGTGTATAGCTGTGTGTGTGCGTGTGTGTATAGCTGTGTGTGTGCGTGTGTGTATAGCTGTGTGTGTGTGTGTGTGTGTTTGTGTGTGTAGCTGTGTGTGTGTGTGTAGGTGTGTGTGTGTGTAGGTGTGTGTGTGCGTGTGTAGCTGTGTGTGTGTGTGTGTGTGTGTGTGTGTGTGTGTGTGTGTGTAGCTGTGTGTTTGTGTGTAGGTGTGTATGTGTGTGTGTGTGTAGGTGTGCGTGTGTGTGTGTGTGTGTGTATTTGTGTATTTGTGTATGTGTGTGTGTGTGTAGGTGTGTGTGTGTGTGTGTGTGTGTGTGTGTGTGTGTGTGTGTGTGTGTGTGTGTGTGTGTGTGTGTGTACTCACCTATTTGTGGTTGCAGGGGTCGAGTCTTAGCTCCTGGCCCCGCCTCTTCACCGGTTGCTACTGGGCCCTCTCTCTCCCCGCTCCATGAGCTTTATCAAACCTCGTCTTAAAACTGTGTATGGTTCCTGCCTCCACTACGTCATTTTCTAGGCTATTCCACTGCCTTACAACTCTATGACTGAAGAAATACTTCCTATCTCTCTGACTCATTTGTGTCTTCAACTTCCAATTGTGGCCTCTTGTTTCTGTGTCCCCTCCCTGGAACATCCTGTCTTTGTCCACCTTGTCTATTCCACGCAGTATTTTATATGTCGTTATCATGTCTCCCCTGACCCTCCTGTCCTCCAGTGTCGTCAGGCCGATTTCCCTTAATCTTTCTTCATAGGACATTCCCCTTAGCTCTGGAACTAACCTTGTCGCAAACCTTTATACTTTCTCTAGTTTCTTGACGTGCTTTATCAAGTGCGGGTTCCAAACAGGTGCTGCATACTCCAGTATTGGCCTGACAGACACGGTGTACAGTGTCTTGAATGATTCATTACTAAGGTATCGGAATGCTGTTCTCAGGTTTGCCAGGCGCCCATATGCTGCAGCAGTTATCTGATTGATGTGTGCTTCCGGAGACATGCTCGGTGTTATACTCACCCCAAGATCTTTCTCCTTGAGTGAGGTTTGCAGTCTTTGGCAACCTAGCCTATACTCTGTCTGTGGTCTTCTGTGCCCTTCCCCTATCTTCATGACTTTGCATTTGGCAGGATTAAATTCGAGAAGCCATTTGCTGGACCAGGTGTCCAGTCTGTCCAGGTCTCTTTGAAGTCCTGCCTGGCCCTCATCAGATTTAATTCTCCTCATTAACTTCACATCATCTGCAAACAGGGACACTTCTGAGTCTAACCCTTCCGTCATGTCGTTCACATATACCAAAAATAGCACTGGTCCTAGGACCGACCCCTGTGGGACCCCGCTCGTCACAGGTGCCCACTGTGATACATCATTACGTACCATGACTCGTTGTTGCCTCCCTGTCAGGTATTCTCTGATCCATTGCAGTGCCCTTCCTGTTATATGCGCCTGATGCTCTAGCTTCTGCACTAATCTCTTGTGAGGAACTGTGTCAAAGGCCTTCTTGCAGTCCAAGAAGATGCAATCAACCCACACCTCTCTCTCGTGTCTTACTTCTGTTATTTTATCATAAAACTCCAGAAGGTTTGTGACGCAGGATTTGCCTTCCGTGAATCCGTGCTGGTTGACATTTATACTCTTGTTCCG
>NC_091341.1:17046914-17059414 GCF_038502225.1 Cherax quadricarinatus
TAGTTGTGGAGGCAGGAAGTGTAGTTACTGTGATAGTTGTGGAGGCAGGTAGTGTGGTTATTGTGATGGTCGTGGAGCCAGGTAGTGTAGCTACTGTGTTGGCTGTGGAGCCAGGTAATGTAGTTATATTGATGGTTGTGGAGCCAGGTAGTGTAGTTACTGTGATGGTTGTGGAGCCAGGCATTTTAGCTACTGTGATAGTTGTGGAGCCAGGTAGTGTAGCCAGTGTGATGGTTGTGGAGCCAGGTAGCGTAGTTACAGTGATGGTTGTGGAGCCAGGTAGTGTAGTTACTGTGTTGGTTGTGGAGCCAGGTAGTGTAGTTACTGTGATGGTTGTGGAGCCAGGTAGTGTAGATACTGTGATTGTTGTGGGGCCAGGTAGTGTAGTTACTGCGATGGTTGTGGAGCCAGGTAGTGTATTGTGATGGTTGTGGAGCCAGGTAGTGGAGTTACATTGATGGTCGTGGAGCCAGGTAGTGTAGCTACTGTGATGGTTGTGGAGCCAGGTAGTGTAGCTACTGTGATGGTTGTGGAGCCAGGTAGTGTAGCTACTGTGATGGTTGTGGAGCCTGGTAGTGTAGATACTGTGATGGCTGTGGAGCCAGGTAATGTACTTACATTGATGGTGTGGAGCCAGGTAGTGTAGCTACTGTGATGGTTGTGGAGCCAGGTAGTGTAGTTACATTGTTGTGGAGCCAGGCAGTGTAGCTACTGTGATTGTTATGGAGCCAGGTAGTGTAGCTACTGTGATTGTTGTGGAGCCAGGTAGTGTAGCTACTGTGATGGTTGTGGAGCCAGGTAGTGTAGTTACATTGTTGTGGAGCCAGGCAGTGTAGCTACTGTGATTGTTATGGAGCCAGGTAGTGTAGCTACTGTGATGGTTGTGGAGCCAGGTAGTGTAGCTACTGTGATGGTTGTGGAGCCAGGTAGTGTAGCTACTGTGATTGTGGAGCCAGGTAGTGTAGCTACTGTGATGGTTGTGGAGGCAGGTTGTGTAGTTACATTGATGGTTGTGGAGCCTGTCAGTGTAGCTACTGTGATGATTGTGGAGCCAGGTAGCGTAGTTACTGTGATGGTTGTGGAGCCAGGTAGTGTAGCCACTGTGATGGATGTGTAGCCAGGTAGCGTAGTTACTGTGATGGTTGTGGAGCCAGGTAGTGTAGCCACTGTGATGGGTGTGGAGCCAGGTAGTGTAGCTGCTGTGATTTTTGTGGAGCCAGGTAATGTAGCTACTGTGATGGTTGTGGAGCCAGGTAGTGTAGTTACATTGATGGTTGTGGAGCCAGGTAGTGTAGCTACTGTGATGGTTGTGGGACCAGATAGTGTAGTTACTGTGATGGTTGTGGAGCCAGGTAATGTAGCTGCTGTGATGGGTGTGGAGCCAGGTAGTGTAGCTGCTGTGATGGTTGTGGAGCCAGGTAATGTAGCTACTGTGATGGTTGTGGGACCAGATAGTGTAGTTACTGTGATGGTTGTGGAGCCAGGTAATGTAGCCACTGTGATGGGTGTGGAGCCAGGTAGTGTAGCTGCTGTGATGGTTGTGGAGCCAGGTAGTGTAGCTGCTGTGATGGGTGTGGAGCCAGGTAGTATAGCTGCTGTGATGGTTGTGGAGCCAGGTAGTGTAGTTACTGCGATGGTTGTGGAGCCAGGTAGTGTAGCCACTGTGATGGGTGTGGAGCCAGGTAGTGTAGCTGCTGTGATGGTTGTGGAGCCAGGTAATGTAGCTACTGTGATGGTTGTGGGGCCAGATAGTGTAGTTACTGTGATGGTTGTGGAGCCAGGTAATGTAGCCACTGTGATGGGTGTGGAGCCAGGTAGTGTAGCTGCTGTGATGGTTGTGGAGCCAGGTAGTGTAGCTGCTGTGATGGGTGTGGAGCCAGGTAGTGTAGCTGCTGTGATGGTTGTGGAGCCAGGTAGTGTAGTTACTGTGATGGTTGTGGAGCCAGGTACTGTAGCTGCTGTGATGGTTGTGGAGTCAGGTATTGTAGCTACTGTGATGGTTGTGGAGCCAGGTAGTGTAGCTACTGTGATTGTTGTGGAAACAGGTAGTGTAGCTACTGTGATTGTTGTGGAAACAGGTAGTGTAGCTTGTTAGATAAGAGCAGTTAAGAGAGAAGATTACCTAGAACACCAGAACATTAAGAACACGAGAAGAGTTCTGGAAATTCTGGCCAACTTGTCCAGTTGATGAGCAGAGGCAACAAGAGGATTAATTACTGACTTATTGATTTGCAACGAAGACCACTCCGCTGAGGGCCTCCTCGTGTGTTGCTGAGACTCCTCGTGTGTTAGTTGGACCCCTTGTGTGTTACTAGGACTACGAGTATGTTGCTAGGACCCTTTGTGTATTACTAGGATCCCTTTGTGTTGCTGGGACCCCGTGTGTGTTGCTGTGACCCCTGTGTGTTGCTGGGATCCCTGTGTGTGTTGCTGAGACCCCTATGTGTGTTGCTGGGACCCCGTGTGTGTTGCTGAGACCCCTGCGTGTGTTGCTGGGATCCCTTGTGTGTTGTTGGGAATGAGTTGCGTGAATTACCTTGTTTGTTCCTGGGATCACAAGGTCTGTATACCACCGAAGACCAGGTTTGAAATCGAGGCGCGGGGGCGCTGATTCCCGAAAGTGAGACTGGTCATATCACACTTTTGACAAACACCTCGACCAAAGACTGAGTGTCTACAGCAGAAAGTCTCTCTCAAAGCTGGTTAAAGGTTTGTCATATGTAAGAGATGGTCTTGCGCATTAGTAGGTGGTGGTAGCTACAACCATGTACATTAATGGGTGGTAGTGACAACAGCCCTGTACATTAATGGGTGGTAGTAGCAACAACCATGTACATTAATGGGTGGTAGTAGTAACAACCATATACATTAATGGGTGGTGGTAGTAGTAACAACCATGTACATTAATGGGTGGTAGTAACAATCATGTACATTAATGGGTGGTAGTAGTAACAACCATATACATTAATGGGTGGTAGTAGTAACAACCATATACATTAATGGGTGGTAGTAGTAACAACCATATACATTAATGGGTGGTGGTAGTAGTAACAACCATGTACATTAATGGGTGGTAGTAACAATCATGTACATTAATGGGTGGTAGTAGTAACAACCATATACATTAATGGGTGGTGGTAGTAGTAACCATGTACATTAATGGGTGGTAGTAACAACTATGTACATTAATGGGTGGTAGTAGTAACCATGTACATTAATGGGTGGTGGTAGTAGTAACAACCATATACATTAATGGGTGGTAGTAACAACTATGTACATTAATGGGTGGTAGTAGTAACAACCATGTACATTAATGGGTGGTAGTAACAACTATGTACATTAATGGGTGGTAGTAGTAACAACCATGTACATTAATGGGTGGTAGTAACAACTATGTACATTAATGGGTGGTAGTAGTAACAACCATGTACATTAATGGGTGGTAGTAACAACCATGTTCATTAATGGGTGGTAGTAACAATTATGTACATTAATGGGGGTAGTAGTAACAACCATGTACATTAATGGGTGGTAGTAACAACCATGTACATTAATGGGTGGTAGTAACAACTATGTACATTAATGGGTGGTAGTAGTAACAACCATGTACATTAATGGGTGGTAGTAGTAACAACCATGTACATTAATGGGTGGTAGTAACAACTATGTACATAAATGGGTGGTAGTAACAACCATGTACATTAATGGGTGGTAATAACAACTATGTACATTAATGGGTGGTAGTAACAACCATGTACATTAATGGGTGGTAGTAGTAACAACCATGTACATTAATGGGTGGTAGTAACAACTATGTACATTAATGGGTGGTAGTAACAACCATGTACATTAATGGGTGGTAGTAACAACTATGTACATTAATGGGTGGTAGTAACCATGTACATTAATGGGTGGTAGTAACAACCATGTACATTAATGGGTGGTAGTAACAACTATGTACATTAATGGGTGGTAGTAGTAACAACCATGTACATTAATGGGTGGTAGTAACAACCATGTACATTAATGGGTGGTAGTAACAACTGTGTACATTAATGGGTGGTAGTAGTAACAACCATGTACATTAATGGGTGGTAGTAACAACCATGTACATTAATGGGTGGTAGTAACAACCATGTACATTAATGGGTGGTAGTAACAACTATGTACATTAATGGGTGGTAGTAACAGCCATGTACATTAATGGGTGGTAGTAACTATGTACATTAATGGGTGGTAGTAGTAACAACCATGTACATTAATGGGTGGTAGTAGTAACAACCATGTACATTAATGGGTGGTAGTAACAACTATGTACATTAATGGGTGGTAGTAACAACCATGTACATTAATGGGTGGTAGTAACAGCTACATTAATGGGTGGTAGTAGTAACATCCATTTACATTAATGGGTGGTAGTAACAACTATGTACATTAATGGGTGGTAGTAGTAACAACCATGTACATTAATGGGTGGTAGTAACAACCATGTACATTAATGGGTGGTAGTAGTAAGAACCATGTACATTAATGGGTGGTAGTGACAACCATGTACATTAATGGGTAGTAGTAACAACTATGTACATTAATGGGTGGTAGTAACAACTATGTACATTAATGGGTGGTAGTAGTAACAACGATGTACATTAATGGGTGGTAGTAGTAACAACCATGTACATTAATGGGTGGTAGTAACTATGTACATTAATGGGTGGTAGTAACAACCATGTACATTAATGGGTGGTAGTAACAACTATGTACATTAATGGGTGGTAGTAGTAACAACCATTTACATTAATGGGTGGTAGTAACAACCATGTACATTAATGGGTGGTAGTAGTAACAACTATGTACATTAATGGGTGGTAGTAGTAACAACCATTTACATTAATGGGTGGTAGTAACAACCATGTACATTAATGGGTGGTAGTAGTAACAACTATGTACATTAATGGGTGGTAGTAGTACCAACCATTTACATTAATGGGTGGTAGTAACAACCATGTACATTAATGGGTGGTAGTAACAACTATGTACATTAATGGGTGGTAGTAGTAACAACCATTTACATTAATGGGTGGTAGTAACAACCATGTACATTAATGGGTGGTAGTAGTAACACCCATTTACATTAATGGGTGGTAGTAGTAACAACCATGTACATTAATGGGTGGTGGTAGTAACCATTTACATTAATGGGTGGTGGTAGTAGTAACAACCATTTACATTAATGGGTGGTGGTAGCAGTAACAACCATTTACATTAATGGGTGGTGGTAGTAGTAACAACCATGTACATTAATGGGTGGTAGTAACAACTATGTACATTAATGGGTGGTAGTAGTAACAACCATTTACATTAATGGGTGGTAGTAGTAACAACCATTTACATTAATGGGTGGTAGTAGTAACAACCATGTACATTAATGGGTGGTAGTAACAACTATGTACATTAATGGGTGGTAGTAGTAGCAACCATTTACATTAATGGGTGGTAGTAGTAACAACCATTTACATTAATGGGTGGTAGTAGTAACAACCATTTACATTAATGGGTGGTAGTAGTAACAACCATGTACATTAATGGGTGGTGGTAGTAACAACCATTTACATTAATGGGTGGTGGTAGTAGAAACAACCATTTACATTAATGGGTGGTAGTAACAACTATGTACATTAATGGGTGGTAGTAGTAACAACCATTTACATTAATGGGTGGTAGTAACAACCATTTACATTAATGGGTGGTAGTAGTAACAACCATTTACATTAATGGGTGGTAGTAGTAACAACCATTTACATTAATGGGTGGTAGTAGTAACAACCATTTACATTAATGGGTGGTGGTAGTAGTAACATCCATTTACATTAATGGGTGGTAGTAACAACCATGTACATTAATGGGTGGTAGTAACAACCATGTACATTAATGGGTGGTAGTAGTAACAACCATTTACATTAATGGGTGGTAGTAGTAACAACCATTTACATTAATGGGTGGTGGTAGTAGTAACAACTATGTACATTAATGGGTGGTAGTAGTAACAACCATTTACATTAATGGGTGGTAGTAGTAACAACCATTTACATTAATGGGTGGTGGTAGTAGTAACAACTATGTACATTAATGGGTGGTAGTAGTAACAACCATTTACATTAATGGGTGGTAGTAGTAACAACCATGTACAGTAATGGGTGGTAGTAACAACAACACTTGCGAGTCAGTGTGTCTTTGAATATACGTACATTAGGTAGCTACATTTATTTCCTTTTGTTATTCCCGTGTTTCTAATTTGAATATTCATTTCTCATTGTATTTACATATTTTGCGATTTAGGATGGCATCATTTGTGGAGATTTTCTTTCTGATATTTCTTTATCTCTCTGGAAGAATTACTAACATGTTCTTACTGTCATGAACTTGTAAGATAATATATATATAGCAACTGCATACCTCCCCTTACATAAGGTTCACTTATTTGTATTTTCAATTTAAGACTGTAAGAAGGGACGAGCACTGTAGCAGGCCCACTGGCCCATACAAGGCAGAGGTTTAGACTGTGTCCGGGCCTCGGTGGCGATGATCTTTGAATCGTTTAGTTGGTCATGAGAGATACAAGACTTCCTTCTCTCAATTTATGTTGCTTCTTCCCTTACGTATGGGTCGTATTTACCCGCATTGACCTTGTCTTCTATCCCTGGCCTGTGTGTGTGTGTGTGTGTGTGTGTGTGTGTGTGTGTGTGTGTTTTACGTGCCTATGGTAACTGGAGTCGAATCGTATTTTCTTGGCTTGCATGTGTGACTGATCGACGTTGTCAGTATTATGCTTTTCCCTTCACTCTTGGTAAGGGTCACTCCAAAAAAATGTTCGAGGAATGGTTTTTTAACAGAATTGCTGCAGTTTTCATATAGCGGTTTTTATCCTTTGAGAATTCTTTGCTGTATAGCCCTTGTGGCTTAGCGCTTCTTTTTTATAATAATAATAATAATAATAATATAATAATAATAATAATGAGAATTCTTTGGGGGAAGATTTCATACCGTAAGTACACTATTCATATGTATTTGAGTACAGACATGTGTTTATCGGTGTTTAGAGTGAAACTGCTGCTGCTACTGCTGCTACGTGCTACAGTTAGGCTGCTACATGCTACAGTTAGGCTGCTACATGCTACAGTTAGGCTGCTACATGCTACAGTTAGGCTGCTACGTGCTACAGTTAGGCTGCTACATGCTACAGTTAGGCTGCTACGTGCTGCAGTTAGGCTGCTACATGCTACAGTTAGGCTGCTACATGCTACAGTTAGGCTGCTACATGCTACAGTTAGGCTGCTACGTGCTACAGTTAAGCTGCTACATGCTACAGTTAGGCTGCTACGTGCTACAGTTAGGCTGCTACATGCTACAGTTAGGCTGCTACATGCTACAGTTAGGCTGCTACATGCTACAGTTAGGCTGCTACGTGCTACAGTTAGGTTGCTACATGCTACAGTTAGGCTGCTACGTGCTGCAGTTAGGCTGCTACATGCTACAGTTAGGCTGCTACATGCTACAGTTAGGCTGCTACGTGCTACAGTTAGGTTGCTACATGCTACAGTTAGGCTGCTACATGCTACAGTTAGGCTGCTACATGCTACAGTTAGGCTGCTACATGCTACAGTTAGGCTGCTACATGCTACAGTTAGGCTGCTACATGCTACAGTTAGGCTGCTACGTGCTACAGTTAGGTTGCTACATGCTACAGTTAGGCTGCTACGTGCTGCAGTTAGGCTGCTACGTGCTGCAGTTAGGCTGCTACGTGCTACAGTTAGGCTGCTACGTGCTACAGTTAGGCTGCTACGTGCTACAGTTAGGTTGCTACATGCTACAGTTAGGCTGCTACGTGCTGCAGTTAGGCTGCTACATGCTACAGTTAAGCTGCTACATGCTACAGTTAAGCTGCTACATGCTACAGTTAGGCTGCTGCATGCTACAGTTAAGCTACATGCTACAGTTAAGCTGCTACATGCTACAGTTAAGCTGCTACATGCTACAGTTAAGCTGCTACATGCTATAGTTAGGCTGCTACATGCTACAGTTAGGCTGCTACATGCTACAGTTAGGCTGCTACATGCTACAGTTAGGCTGCTACATGCTACAGTTAAGCTGCTACATGCTACAGTTAGGCTGCTACATGCTACAGTTAAGCTGCTACATGCTACAGTTAGGCTGCTACGTGCTACAGTTAAGCTGCTACATGCTACATTTAGGCTGCTACATGCTACAGTTAGGCTGCTACATGCTACAGTTAGGCTGCTACATGCTACAGTTAGGCTGCTACATGCTACAGTTAAGCTGCTACATGCTACAGTTAGGCTGCTACATGCTACAGTTAAGCTGCTACATGCTACAGTTAAGCTGCTACATGCTACAGTTAGGCTGCTACATGCTACAGTTAAGCTGCTACATGCTACAGTTAAGCTGCTACATGCTACAGTTAGGCTGCTACATGCTACAGTTAAGCTGCTACATGCTACAGTTAAGCTGCTACATGCTACAGTTAGGCTGCTACATGCTACAGTTAAGCTGCTACATGCTACAGTTAAGCTGCTACATGCTACAGTTAGGCTGCTGCATGCTACAGTCAAGCTGCTACATGCTACAGTTAGGCTGCTACATGCTACAGTTAAGCTGCTACATGCTACAGTTAAGCTGCTACAGTTAGGCTGCTACATGCTACAGTTAGGCTGCTACATGCTACAGTTAAGCTGCTACATGCTACAGTTAGGCTGCTACATGCTACAGTTAAGTTGCTACATGCTACAGTTAAGCTGCTACATGCTACAGTTAGGCTGCTACATGCTACAGTTAAGCTGCTACATGCTACAGTTAGGCTGCTACATGCTACAGTTAAGCTGCTACATGCTACAGTTAAGCTGCTACATGCTACAGTTAGGCTGCTGCATGCTACAGTTAAGCTGCTACATGCTACAGTTAAGCTGCTACATGCTACAGTTAAGCTGCTACATGCTACAGTTAGGCTGCTGCATGCTACAGTTAAGCTGCTACATGCTACAGTTAAGCTGCTACATGCTACAGTTAGGCTACTACATAATACAGTTAAGCTGCTACATGCTACAGTTAGGCTGCTACATGCTACAGTTAAGCTGCTACATGCTACAGTTAGGCTGCTACATGCTACAGTTAAGCTGCTACATGCTACAGTTAAGCTGCTACATGCTACAGTTAGGCTGCTACATGCTACAGTTAAGCTGCTACATGCTACAGTTAGGCTGCTGCATGCTACAGTTAAGCTGCTGCATGCTACAGTTAAGCTGCTACATGCTACAGTTAGGCTGCTACATGCTACAGTTAAGCTGCTACATGCTACAGTTAGGCTGCTACATGCTACAGTTAAGCTGCTACATGCTACAGTTAAGCTGCTACATGCTACAGTTAAGCTGCTACATGCTACAGTTAGGCTACTACATAATACAGTTAAGCTGCTACATGCTACAGTTAGGCTGCTACATGCTACAGTTAAGCTGCTACATGCTACAGTTAAGCTGCTACATGCTACAGTTAGGCTGCTACATGCTACAGTTAAGCTGCTACATGCTACATTTAAGCTGCTACATGCTACAGTTAAGCTGCTACATGCTACAGTTAGGCTGCTACATGCTACAGTTAAGCTGCTACATGCTACAGTTAAGCTGCTACATGCTACAGTTAGGCTGCTACATGCTACAGTTAAGCTGCTACATGCTACAGTTAAGCTGCTACATGCTACAGTTAGGCTGCTACATGCTACAGTTAAGTTGCTACATGCTACAACAAGTCTTAAGCTCACTCTGATGACACTCCAGCTGCCTTAACCTAGTGGTGAGAATTGCGGCTCTCATTACACGGAATAATCTGGTATATCAATAGCTGGAGTCAAGGTATACTGGTATATACACTTAACGGGAGTCGGATCAACTGGTATACTAGTGTATCCGTGTCAGGAGTCAGATATACTAGTGTATCCGTGTCAGGAGTCAGATATACTAGTGTATCCGTGTCAGGAGTCAGATACTACTGAGATATTAGATAATATGAAATTCAGAGACCAGCTGCTAAAAAGATTTAATGCAAACAGACAGGATTTGCAGCACTAAATGAATTCCAAAGGGTGAGGAACAGAGTACAGAGACTTATAAAAGGAGCAAAGCCAAAGCACTATTGCTCAAAAATTGAAGAGTATAAGCATAACCCCAGAAAGCTCTGGCAACAACTGAAACAGTTGGGGTATAGCCATAAGCCAGTAGATAGGTCTAACATAGTACTCACTATCGATAACGAGGTATGCCACGAAACATCTAAGGTGGCAAATTGCTTTAATTCCTACTACACATCTGTTGCATCAACACTAGTAAGTAAACTACCAGCTGCATCAAATACCTTTAACACAGACTCTGATAAGTTTCAAACATACTGTACCAATAAAGGGGTAACCCCAGACAGTTGTCAACTAGTAAGTGTATCTCATGACTTTATTCAAAAAGAACTAAGCAGGTTAAACCCAACTAAGAGCACAGGCCCTGATAACATCCCGTCTAAGTTCCTAAAAGATGGTGCTTTTGAACTGTCAATCCCTATTGCTCACATAATAAATCTATCAATCACCACTAATACCGTACCGGAGGGGTTCAAGGAGGCCAGAGTTACTCCTATCTTCAAGAAAAATAGTAGGTTTGATGTTAGCAACTATAGGCCTGTTAGTATACTCAGTATAATATCCAAAATTCTAGAGAGGGCGGTGTACTCTCAAGTAGTTAAGTACCTTAATGACAACAACATTCTCCATAGCTATCAGTCGGGCTTTAGAAGATCTTACTCAACCGACACCTCCCTAATTAATGTGATGGATTACCTGAGAACAGAAATGTCAAAGGGGAACCTCATAGGTATGGTAACCTTAGACCTGCAAAAGGCCTTCGATACTGTCAACCACAATATATTATGTAAGAAACTTCAAGCTATCGGTATAGGTTCTGTAGACTGGTTTAAGTCCTACCTTAGCAACAGGAGACAAATTGTCAAAATCAACAAAACGGAATCGGAACCCCTGCCGATAACATGTGGAGTTCCCCAAGGTAGTATTCTGGGTCCCTTATTATTCTTATGTTATGTCAGTGACATGCCTATCAGTGTCAAGTGCAAACTCCTACTGTATGCAGATGACAGTGCCCTGTTAGTGTCAGGTAAAGACCCACAAGATATAGCTAATGTTTTAACACAGGAACTGGAGTCCTGCAGCAAATGGTTAGTAGACAACTAACTATCATTGCACCTCGGGAAAACTGAAGCCATTCTCTTTGGCACGAAACATAAACTGAGAAGGGTACATAATTTTAATGTCCAGTGTAATGGGGAGCCCATCACTTTGGTTTCATCAGTAAAATATCTGGGAATCCCCTTTGACCCATGCATGTCAGGAGAATTGATAGGGAACAGTGTAGTAAAGAAAGCGAATGCCAGACTGAAGTTCCTGTATAGACAAGCACAGTGTCTACCTACTGAGGCTTCGCAGGACCCTATGTCTAGCCCTTATACAATGCCATATGGATTACGCTTGCTCTTCATGGTACTCTGTCTTGACAGACAAAAAAACTGAAAGATAGACTGCAAATCACCCAGAACAAAATCGTAAGATTCATCCTGGGGCTGGGACAAAGAGAACATGTAGGCCAGGATGAATTACACCAGTTGGATATGCTGAATGTTGAAGACAGAGTAAAACAACTGAAGCTAAATCATGTTTATAAAATTGCTCACAAACAGTGTCCAGAATATCTTGCTGTCAATTTTGTCAAGGTTGGGAACCTAAGCAATCATAGTACTAGGGGGAGAGAGCACAACTTTGTAGTACCCACAGTCATTGGCCAGGCTTCAAACACCTTTTATTGTACAGCAATAAAGGAATGGAACAGACTACCCGCACATGTCAAAGCCAGTCATAGCATGAACCAGTTCAAGAAGAGTGCCAAAAGGTGTCTGATGAATGTAGCTACAGAAAGGGAGGGGAATGATTTTCTATTTTTTAGCTAACATACGTGTAAATTTTACCTTATTCCTAGTAATGACCCTCGTATTGTAGATAGTCTTAATGACCCTCGTGTAGTAGATAGTCTTTTTAGTATGATAATAAGATGTTATCTTCATTATAGAATAATAAGAAAATATTATAACCTTTATATTATAATAATAATAAGGTAAAAGGACCCCAATGGAAATAAGTCACTCTGACTTTTTTGGGTTATCCTAGGTTCTCTACACATATGCTGCTATGTATGATAATTCTATGTAACTGTATTTGTGTATACCTGAATAAACTTACTTACACTAGTGTATCCGTGTCAGGAGTCAGATATACTAGTGTATCCGTGTCAGGAGTCAGATATACTAGTGTATCCGTGTCAGGAGTCAGATATACTAGTGTATCCGTGTCAGGAGTCAGATATGCTAGTGTATCCGTGTCA